>NC_053496.1:68211497-68511497 GCF_905171775.1 Rana temporaria | reverse complement strand
TTTGCGCTATAAACAAAAATAGAGCGACAATTGTGAAAAAAAATTATATTTTTTACTTTTTACCATAATAAATATCCTCCAAAAATATATATAAAAAACGATGTTTTTCCTCAGTTTAGACCGATATGTATTCTTCTACATATTTTTCATTAAAATCGCAATAAGCGTTTATTGATTGGTTTGCGCAAAAGTTATAGCGTTTACAAAATAGGGGGTAGTTTTATGGCATTTTTATTAATATTTTTTTTTTACTAGTAATGGCGGCGATCAGCTATTTTTTTTTTTTTTTTTTGGTACTACAACATTATGGCGGACACTTCGGACACTTTTCACACATTTTTGGGACCATTGGCATTTTTATAGCGATCAGTGCTATAAAAATGCATTGATTACTATAAAAATGCCACTGGCAGGGAAGGGGTTAACATTAGGGAGCGGGGAAGGGGTTAAGTATATTCCCTGGGTGTGTTCTAACTGTGGGGGGGGGCGTGGCCTCACTAGGGGAAATGACTGATTGCTGTTCATACATTGTATGAACAGAAGATCAGCATTTCTCCCCTGACAGGACCGGGAGCTGTGTGTTTAAACACACAGCTCCTGGTCCCCGCTCTGTAAAGAGTGATCGTGGGTGCCCGGCGGCGATCGTGCCCACCGGGCACGCGCACAGGAGTCAGGGCCCCTATTGGCTGCTGGGCGAGGTGACGTATAGATACGTGCTCTCGCCCAGCAGAGCCGAACTGCCGTCGTAAAACTGCGGCGGCTGGTCGGCAAGCAGTTAATTGTAATGTGCCTACGCACACAGGCGTGTAAACAAGCACCGTGTATTCTTCAGTATGTACGGCAAAAAATAAAATAAAAAAACAGCATACTGTAGATGTCGGAAGTATGCTGGATGTAATGGTATATACTGTAGATGTTTTTTAGGGTGAACCTCCACTTTAACCACTTCCCGACGGCCGTACGACTATATACGGCTGCAGGGTGGCTCTACTTCTCTGGGAGGCCATGTTTTTACGGCCGCCCCTTTCCTCGTTCCCCGCGCGCGCTCCCGAGCGCGCAGCGGGGAACTGCTGTGCTGGCTGTGTCCCTTGGACACAGCCAAACACACATCGCTGTAAATAGCTAATCACAGCGGCTATTTACAGCGCGATCTGTGCGGTCAATGAGAGATGATCTCATATGTAAACATATAAGATCATTTCTCATTGCCGGCTCTCACAATGACAGCGTTCTGTCAGGGAGAGAAGAGACCGATCTGTGTCTCTTGTACATAGGGACACAGATCGGTCACCTTCCCCAGTCACCCCCCTTCCCCCACAGTTAAAAAACTATATAGGGTACACATTTAACCCCTTCCTCACCCCCTAGTGTTAACCCCTCCAATGCCAGTCACATTTATACTGTAATTAGTGCATATTTATAGCACTGATCGCAGTATAAATATGAATGGTGCCAAAAATGTGTCAAAAGTGTCCGATGTGTCCGCCATAATGACGCCGTCCCAATAAAAATTGCAGATCGCCGCCATTACTAGTACAAAAAAAAAAATTATAATAATAATTCTGTCCCCTATTTTGTAGGCGCTATAACGTCGCTTATTGGGATTTTTTTTTTTTACCAAAAATATGTAGAAGAATACGTATCGGCCTAGACTGAGAATATTTTTTTTTTTTTTAAATTGGGATATTTATTACAGCAACAAGTAAAAAATATTGTATTTTTTTTTCAAAATTGTCGCTCTTTTTTGGTTATAACGCAAATAATAAAAACCGCAGAGGTGATCAAATACCACCAAAAGAAAGCTCTACTTGTGGGGGGAAAAAGGACGTTAATTTTGTTTGGAAGCCACGTTGCACGACCGCGCAATTGTCAGTTAAAGCGACGCAGTGCCGGAAGCTGACATTCCACACTCCACCTTATCTTCTGCTGCTTCCCTTTGAATCATTTACCTATTGAATGTTACTATAACTTAATTTTTCCAAATATTTACAATGAATCTCCCTTATGTGACCCAGAGACAGCCAGCAATAACTGGAAAGCACCAGGGAGCCCTAGGTGATAATGAAATGATATCCCTGGCATGTGATCATATTTCTACTTCACTCACAATTCCCATGGTAATGTTCATTGGTTTATTTAAAGGGATTCACATTTATCTCCACAGTGATGAGAATTTAAATGGCTCAGAAATGAGTGAAATGTCAGTAGTGCACCATCTGCTGGTAGCTGGGAGTGTTACACAGGTCATTTTACTATCACTGTTATGGTAGACAAACATGCTTTCATTTTTTTTTAATCCAGTCGTTGTGAGATTCAAACAAAATAAACAATCACGCAAACAATCAAATAGCCAAAACTTCCCTTTTAATAAATTTAGACTTAATTTTGTTTGTTTGTTTGGATTTGATCAAACTAAGTCAATTGACTAAGGCAAGATATTGATTGTTTTGCATCAATTGGCAGCTCTAAGATATTTTGATCATGAAAATGATAATATTGAAATTGATCAGACGTGAGATTACATGATGGAATCAGAGATGCAATTGTTAACTTTTGATCATAAGACCAGGCAACGTTTTCCCAATCTGCTATTGTCCAATTTTGGTGAGTCTGTGCGAATTGTAGCCTCAGTTTCCTGTTCTTAGCTGATGGGAGTTGCACCCGGTGTGGTCTTCTGCTGCTGTAGCCCATCTGCTTCAAGGTTTGATATGTTGTGCATTCAGAGATGGTATTCTGCATACCTTGGTTGTAACAAGTGGTTATTTGCACTACAGTTGTCATTCTATCATCTCTGACCATTCGCCTCTGACCTCTGACATCAACAAGGCATTTTCTTCCACACAGCCGCCGCTCACTGGATATTTCCTTTTTTTTGGCCATTCTCTGTAAACCCTAGAGATGGTTGTGAGTGAAAATCCCAGTAGATCAGCAGTTTTTTAAATACTCAGAGCAGCCTGTCTGGCACCAACAACCATGCCACGTTCAAAGTCACTTAAATCCCCTTTCATTCCCATTCCGATACTCGGTTGGAACTTCAGCAAGTTGTCTTTACCAAGTCTAGATGCCTAAATGCATTGAGTTCCTGCAATGTGATTGGCTGATTAGAAATTTGTGTTACTCAGTAGTTGAACAGGTGTACCTAATAAAGTGGCATGTGAGTGTATATACCAGTGGCGGTGCGTCCATAGAGGGCACAGGAGCGCCGCCCCCTTTCGCTCCTGCACTGCCATTGAAAACAATACATAGATTCATGAATTGCGTAAATCTATGTATTGTTGCCTCTGGCAAGCGCCGGCCATCTGAATAACGGCAGCTGGTTGGCTGTGGAAGTGTCTATCTGGTTAACACTGACACGAGTCTCAGCCAATCAGGTTCACCGATCTGGCTACCTGTAACCTGATTGACTGAAGCCACATTGAGGGCGGGAGAAGACATCGAGGGATCGTAGAGGAGGATGGCTGACCGAGAAAGGTAAATGCCGGGCGGGGGGGGGACGGGACCTGGCATTATTTTGGGGCAATCTGTCGACATTTTAAGGGGCAATCTGGCAGCATTTTAGAGGCAAACTGGCGACAATTGATGGGCACAGTGGCGACAGTGGCATGGCACAGTGGCTGCGTTTGGCATGGCACAGTGGTGACAATTGATGGGCACAGTGGCGACAATGGCATGGCACAGTAGTGACAATTGATCAATTGATGGCATGGCACAGTGGCGACAATTTTATGGCACAGTAGCGACAGTTTTATGGCACAGTGGCTGCGTTTGATGGGCACAGTGGCTGCGTTTGATGGGCACAGTGGCTGCGTTTGATGGGCACAGTGGCGGCAATTGATGGGCACAGTGAGGCTGCAATTGATGTTTGCCCCTCAAAAAAAATGTAAGCACCAGCTGCCACTGGTATATACTGTATATATACAATAGAAACCTGTTATTTAAACATCAGTGCTGTCAGCTGGAAGCTGTCCAAAGTTCCCCACATAGCAATACAAAGTGGCTGCATCACTCATTTTCTTTATTCTTCTATCAGGAACAATACTTTTTAAAGTTCCCAAGTTCCAAAAAGACAACAAAATCAAGTTTTGTTACTTGGCCCTTCATCAAGCCCAGTGTCTAGTTCTCATGGTTTTGCACAGAGCAGCTACAATCCTCCTCTTCTAGGATCCCCCGCCAGCGCTCTGGGCTCCTTTTTCTTCTCTGTGTGCCAACAGTAAAAGGTTTCTTACCTTAATGCAGAGAATGTGTTTAGGTAAAAAACCTTCAGCCTGTATAAACCATATCTGACACTGCCTCACTAACTTTAATCTGGCCATACATTGGTTGAAATTCTGCCAATCCGGCAGAGACTGTGTGGGGGCCCTATTTGCCAGCACGCACCCACGTGGATGTAAAATTGGTAGCAGCAGCTGTGTCCCAAATGACATGAATAGGACTGCTTGCATGCAGATGCACAGAACATCTACAGTGAGGGAAAAAAGTATTTGATCCCCTGCTGATTCTGTACGTTTTCCCACTGACAAAGAAATGATCAGTCTATAATTTTAATGGTCAGTTTATTATAACAGTGAGAGACAGAATAACCACACAAATATCCAGAAAAACACATTTCAAACAAGTTATAAATTGATTTGCATTTAAATTAGTGAAATAAGTATTTGACCCTTCGCAAAACATAACTTAATACTTGGTGGAGAAACCCTTGTTTACACACACAGATCCACGGTCCTGCTGTGATTGCAGGCAATCGCGGGTGCCCGGCGAACATCGCGGCCGCGGGCAAGCACACCGGGTCCTGAGCAATGCCACGGGCGCGCCCCCTAGATGGCCGGGAAGCCCAGGACGTCATATGACGTCCGCCCAGGATGGGAGATCCCATCTGTGGGCGTCATTTGACAATGAGTGGGTTGGGAAATGGTTAAAATGGTTCTAAAGGCTCAAGTTTTTTTTTTACCATAATGCATTAAAGTAAAAAACCTTCTGGGTGCAGCCCCCCCCCCCCTTCTTATACTTACCTGAGCCCCATCTCGATTCAGCGATGTGCATAAGAGCTCTTCTGTCAATCCTGTCTCCCATCTCCTGTCAATCACAGTCAGTGAGCCAATGAGGAGAGAGCAGGGGTGGGGCAAAGCCACGCTCTGTGTGTGAATGGAGACACAGAGAGCAGCTCGGGAGCGAGTCTGCTGGAGTGCTCCAATAACAAGAATATTTTTATTTGGGGAACTTGGCAGGGGCCAGAACTCAAAAAGAAGAGCATTGTCAGTCTTGGGGGAGGGCAGTGGTAAGTATGGCATACACAGGCTGAACAAAAAAAAATCTCAATGATTCCTGCATCCACACAAGCCATGTGAATGCAGGGATCTCGAATAATGGTTTCCAGCAGGACCACTCCACAGAAGCTGGTCTAATGATCCAGATCGGGCGCTGTTAAACATACAGGGCTACACACAGATTGAAATTCGGCCAGTTCATTTCAATGCATGTATACCCAGCTTCAGACTAGCAAGTTTAGATGGACTTAAAGGGGTTGTAAGGGTACAATTTTTTTTCCAAAATAGCTTCCTTTACCTTAGTGCAGTCCTCCTTCACTTACCTCAACCTTCCATTTTGCTTTTAAATGTCCTTATTTTCTCTGAGAAATGTTCACTTCCTGTTCTTCTGTCTGTAACTCCACACAGTAATGCAAGGCTTTCTCCCTGGTGTGGAGCATAATGCTCGCCCCCTCCCTTGGACTACAGGAGAGTCAGGACGCTCTCTACGTTGCAGATAGAGAAAGGAGCTGTGTGTTAGTGGGCGTCCTGACTCTCCTGTAGTCCAAGGGAGGGGGCGAGCACGACACTCCACACCAGGGAGAAAGCCTCACATTACTGTGTGGAGTTACAGACAGAAGAACAGGAAGTGAGGATTTCTCAGAAGAAATAAGGACATTTAAAAGCAAAATGGAAGGATGAGGTAAGTGAAGGAGGACTGAACTAAGATAAAGGAAGCTATTTAGGGAAAACAATTTGTACCTTTACAACCCCTTTAACTAACAAATTGAAGCTGAACTCCAGCTAACACTATTTAAGCAGTTACAGCAACATGTTTTTCCTTTGTAGGCAAAGGTTTTACATAAATGAACAAAAGCTAAATTATACATTCTATGAATGGAGGTTGGGCAGATGATTAAAAGGTCCACTCCCTCCATTCATAGATCACACTTCATTCATAGAAGCTTTAGTACCGGTGTCTATGAATGGAGCAGCTGAACAGAAAGGGCGGTGCATAGTTGGCCAGTTTTGATGATCCCTACCACAGCTCCCTTTAGATTTATTAACCAGTTAAGCCCCGGACCAATATGCAGCCTAAAGACCCAAGGTGTTTTTACAGTTCGGGACTGCGTCGCTTTAACAGACAATTGCGCGGTCGTGCGACGTGGCTCCCAAACAAAATTGGCGTCCTTTTCCCCCCACAAATAGAGCTTTCTTTTGGTGGTATTTGATCACATCTGCGGTTTTTAGTTTTTGCGCTATAAACAAAAATAGAGCGACAATTTTGAAAAAAATCCAATATTTTTTACTTTTTGCTGTAATAAATATCCCCCAAAAACATATATAAAAACATTTTTTTTCCTCAGTTTAGGCCGATACGTATTCTTCTACCTATTTTTAGTAAAAAAAATCGCAATAAGCGTTTATCGATTGGTTTGCGCAAAATTTATAGTGTTTACAAAATAGGGGATAGTTTTATTGCATTTTTATTAATTTTTTTTTTTTTACTACTAATGGCGGCGATCAGCAATTTTTTTCGTGACTGCGACATTATGACGGACACTTCGGACAATTTTGACACATTTTTGGGACCATTGTAATTTTCACAGCAAAAAATGCATTTAAATTGCATTCTTTATTGTGAAAATGACAGTTGCAGTTTGGGAGTTAACCACAGGTGGCGCTGTAGGAGTTAGGGTGCACCTAGTATGTGTTTACAACTGTAGGGGGGTGTGGCTGTAGGAATGACGTCATCGATCGTGTCTTCCCTATAAAGGGAATGACGCGATCGATGCGCCGCCATAGTGAAGGACGGGGAAGCCGTGTTTACATACGGCTCTCCCCGTTCTTCAGCTCCGGGGAGCGATCGCGACGGAGCGGCTATAAACAAATAGCCGCGCCGTGGTCCCGGATCGCTCCCCGAGCGGACCCGACCTCCGCATGTAGCGGGGGGGGTCCCGATCGGACCCCCCACCCGCTAATAGGCGAGGACGTACGTGTACGCCCATGTGCCTGTACGTGCCATATTGTGGACGTATATGTACATGCGGGGGTCGGGAACTGGTTAACCCATGTAATGATCTTTTTATGTTTTTTTTTTTTTTTTTTTAAATCCTTCTACAGGTCAAGCTAGAAATTACTACATTGAAGAACAAAAATTATAATAATTATTTTAGTATTTCTAAAAATTTCAAAACATTAAAAAATTGTGGGTGAAGAACATAATTTGAGGCTGAGCAACCCAGGAAAGTTCCCTCAGACCCAATGATACATTCTGTATTTTCTGGTTTAAGAGTAACTTTTTTGAGAGCGTTTGGAAAACGACAAGCAACATTTTTAAATACATTTTGACTTGATATACAAGCGATGTCATGTTACAACTGAGTATAAAAAAGAAGCGAGGCGCCTCTAGCAATATGGTTACATTTAATAGAGGTACATCATTTAGCAACGTTTTGAGGCACCTCTCTTCTCTTTAAAGGGGTTGTAAAGGTAAACGTTTTTTCACCTTAATGCAGAGGTGTCAAACACAAGGCCCATGGGCCGAATCTGACCCTCCAGGCCATTTCATGTGGCCCTCACACCCCCCTTGTCTCCGCCCCTACCTGGTCTCAGCAATCAGCAGCAGAGAGCACAGGACTCCTCCACTTCTCTGTCCAGCCCTCCTGGCAGCAGCACAAGGCAAGGGGGTGCATGATTTAAGGGATAGTGGGGGGGAATGCTCGACTTCTGATGGTGGGGGGCTCTTGCTGATACAACCGGCCCTTTGAGGGCAACCATAATGCTGATGTGGCCCGCAAGGAAATGGAGTTCGACACCCCTGCCTCAATGCATTCTATGCATTAAGGTGAAAAAACATCTGCTGATTAGCGGCCCCTCCGAGCCCCCCTTTACTTACCTGACCCCTCGAAAGTCCCGCGCCGTGAACGCACAGGCTTCTCGGCCGTCTTCCCAGCTCATTCATTGGTTGATTGAAAGCAGCGCAGCCATTGGCTTGCGCTGCTGTCAATCACATCCAATGACGTGGCGCGCCGGGGGCCGAGTGCTACAGTCGGTGGCTATGGCCGCCGCTGTATCTCAGGAGCGCACCCGCAATAATTCAATACCATGCAAACTCGCTCGCATGAAGGTGTTGAGTCCTTGCGGAGGGGGATCTGAGACAGCCGCCGAGGGGCCCAAAAGACCAGGTTCGGGGTCACTCTGTGCAAAATGAGCTGCACAGTGGAGGAAAGTATAACATGTTTGTTATTTTTAAAAAAATACAATTTTTATCTGTAGTGATCCTTTTATACTCTGTAGCTCCTGCTGAATTTTGCTTCTAATCTCCTTGTAGATCAGTGGTTCTCAACCTTTCTAGTGCCGTGACCCCTTGATAACATTTGCCAAGTTGTGGGGACCCCTAACCGTAAAATTATTTTCCTATCATGGGTTGTTGGCACAAGTAATTTGCGCCCCTAACCTCTGGACATTTAGCGCTCCCTGAGTTCCTTCCACTCATACAATATTAAAACCCCTTATAGTACATTTTAGGATGTACCACACTTTCTCTTTGTTCTCCTTTCTTTCCCTTTTAATTCTCTATATGCTCATTTCTTGTTTGTTTTCACCATCCTTCTCTAGCTGTCTTTTTTGTTCTTTCTCTTATTCTTTCTCTCCCTTTTTTTGTTCCTCCCCCTCTTTTGCTCTCCTTTCCATGTATTCTCTATTTTTATTCCTTCTTTTACTCCCTGGTGGGCAGTATGGGATCAGTGGCAGTGCTGGCGGGGAGTTGGAATCAGCCAACTTAGATGCTCTTGATCAAGGTCATCTGCTGATCTGAGAACTGTAGTGGGGACTTTTAAAGGCAACTATAATCACAGGTAGTGTTATTCACTGTGTCTCCGATTTTGTAGTGTCTCGTAGCAGTGACACCTATGCTGAAATCAGCAGATAGGGTCTCCTCCAGCCCCTCCCACTTCACATTCCTCACCAGTCAGCTGACCTATAGTCCCTGCCCCCCAGCTATGCCGTTAACTGAATGGGCGGCTGTGAAGAGGCTGAGTGGGGGGCCGTGTTCTTCAGGAACAGCCCAGGTTTTGGTGACCCCTGACAAATCATCATTTGACCCCCAGGTTGAGAACCACTGTTGTAGAGGCTTCGATTTGTGAATGGACATTTTATGGTTACACAACCTATCACATTGCTATAATCTTTTTCTATGGACTATAAACTGAAGGACTTATGAATAAATGTTTGTGGAATGAATCATCTGAGTTTCCATTATTTCTTATGGGGAAATTAGCTTTGATATACAAGTGCATTGGATTACAAGCATGTTTCTGGAACGATTTATGCTCTCAATCCAAGGTTTTACTGGACAGAGTTGATTGCTAGTGCAGTCCTGCTCTCAGATTTTTTTTTTTTCATCTTTGCTGGAAATAAAGCTATGGCTTTGTTATATCAAAATGCTCTTTATGGTATGGGTATCTAATTTCTTTCTTCAGGGACAGGAGCAAGACTGCAAGGCTTATGAGTACTGCGGGCGACAGTAAAGCGACTCATCCTCAAGGCCTCTTCATAACACGGTGGGGTTTCAGGTCCCACAGTCGTCAGCTGAGATGGAGAACCATGGGAGTGTGATACAGCAAATATCCTGCGGGCGGCTGGGCCAAATACTGACTGCAAAGCTGTAAGCAAAAAGAGATACAGAGTTTATTAGAGGACATCTTGGCACATTATCGATGTACTATTGATGGGATTTTATGGTAGTTTTAATTGTGCATTTCATATGAAGATTCCTGCCAAAACCTGCATAAGCATAAAGATTGTTAGAATGAGTCAATGAGGAGGTCAGCCAATGATTTCTAAGTAGTAATATTATATTGTATAATGCCTCACCTTTATCCTTTTCCTCCAGACAGTGTGTCTGATGCCACGTACACACAATCGGAATTTGCGACAAGAAAACCGTGTTTTTTTTTTTTTTCCGACAGACTGTTGGCTCAAACTTCTGTAGCATACATACGGTCACACGAATGTTGTTGGAAATTCCGAACGTCAAGAACGTGGTGACGTACAACACTACGATGGGCGGAGAAAAATGAAGTTCAATGATTCCGAGCACGCATAGGATTTTTGTGCGTCGGAATAGAATCAGAATTTCCGACAAGAACTTCTCCCCTCGGAAAAAATTGGAGAACCAGCTCTCAAATTTTTGCTGTCGGAAATTCTGAAAGAAAATGTCTGATGGGGCCTACACACGGTTGGAATTTCCAACCAAAAGCTCACATCAAACTTTTCCGATCGTGTGTATGCGGCATTAGTGAGCTAGGACTCTAAAACCAAGTGGGAAGGGTATTGACTAGATTGTCATTAGCATTCAGATTGGGTGGTTGGCAACACAAAATGACCACCTTGCCTTAAAGCTGACTTCTAGCCTTACCTTTTAATTTTTTATTCCTACGTTTGTAGCAAGTTTTCCTCTCCTGTGTTGAAGCAATTCTTTACAATTTCCTGCAAACTTCTTCTCCAAAATATACCTCTTTAAGGCTGCAGCAGCTTTCTTGAGCCCACAGAGATAACACAAGCATGTTAAATGCCAGAAATTCCTTTTCCTCCGGGAAACATTCATTTGAATGTCGGACAAAATGACGGTCGGCCATCTTGCTTACTGGAGGAATAGGGGGCCAGATTCATGTAGAAATCTGGCGGCGTAACGTATCCCATTTACGTTACACCGCGCAAGTTTTCAGCGTAAGTGCTTGATTCACAAAGCACTTGCCTGTAAACTTGCGGCGGTGTAGCGTAAAGCCGTCCGGCGCAAGCCCGCCTAATTCAAATGGGGCGTGTATCATTTAAATTAGACGCGTTCCCGCGCTGAACGTACTGTGCATGCTCCGTTTTGAAATTTCCCGCCGTGCTTTGCGCGAAATGACGTCGCCCCGACGTAATGTTTTGAACGGTGACGTGCGTTATGTACTTTCGAATTCCCGGACGACTTACGCAAAAAAAAAAAAAAAATTGAAATTCGACGCGGGAACAACGGCCATACTTTAACATGGGCTGTCTAATTTTACACCACCTAAATAGCAATCGCAACTTTACGACGGGAAAAGCCGACTAGCGACGACATAAGAGAATGGGACGAACGCGCGTACCTTCGTGGATCGCCGTAAACAGCTAATTAGCATACCCGACGCGGAAAACAACGCAAACTCCACCCAGCGGGCGCCGAAGTATTGCATCCTAAGATCCGAAGGCGTACGAAGCCGTACGCCTGTCGGATCTTAGCCAAATGCCGTCGTATCTTTGTTTGTGAATTCAAAATAAAGATACGACGCGGCAAATTTGAAAGTACGCCGGAGTATCAGCAGCGGCGTACTTTTTCTGTGAATCTGGCCCAGGATTTTTTAGATTTTGTTTTTGTAAAGAAGCGCAGATTGACTACTCTTAGCTAGAGGGTTCTGGTAAGCGTGGCATGAGGTTTAGTTGGTGACACCTACCCTGTCTTGCTTTCTACTACTAATCACGACATGCGGGACTCTGAAATTTGCCTAACAGGCTGCCTTTAACATGTTTATTTACTGAGGGAGCCGTTTTATGCATGTTTAGATGATAATGCATATATCAGGTGTGTGATGCATAGAAATAAGGAATTTTCACTTCTTAAAGGGGTTGTAAAGGTAAAAAAAAATCCCCTAAATAGCTTCTTTTACCTTAGTTCAGTCCTCCTTCCCTTACCTCATCCTTCCATTTTGCTTTTAAATGTCCTTATTTCTTCTGAGAAATCCTCACTTTCTGTTCTTCTGTCTGTAACTCCACACAGTAATGCAAGGCTTTCTCCCTGGTGTGGAGTGTCGTGCTTCGCCCCCTCCCTTGAGCAGGAGAGTCAGGATGCCCACTAACACACAGCTCCTTTCTCTATCTGCAACGTAGAGAGTGTCCTGACTCTCCTTGCATTACTGTGTGGAGTTACAGACAGAAGAACAGGAAGTGAGGATTTCTCAGAAGAAATAAGGACATTTAAAAGCAAAATCAAAGGATGAGGTAAGTGCACTAACGTAAAGGAAGCTATTTAGGGGATTTTTTTTTTACCTTTACAACCCCTTTAACCCACCATGCTTATAGTGCAAAGTATTCACATCGCTTCACTTTTTCCACATTTTGTTATGTTACAGCCTTATTCCAAAATGGATTAAATTCATTATTTTCCCTCAAAACTCCACAAGCAATAACGACAATGTGAAAAAAGTTTGTTTGAAATCTTTGCAAATTTATTTAAAAAATTCACATGTACATAAGTATTCACAGACTTTGCTCAATACTTTTTGAGTATAATACTGCAAGCTTGACACACCTATTTTTGGGCAGTTTCTCCCATTCTTCTTTGCAGGACCTTTAAAGCTCCATCGGGTCGGATTGGGAGTGTTGGTGCACAGCCAATTTTCAGATCGCTCTAGAGATGTTCAATTGGGTTCAATTCTGGGCTCTTGCTGGGCCACTTAAGGACATTCACAGAGTTGTCCCGTAGCCACTCCAATGTTATATTGGCTGTGTACTTAGGGTCAATGTCCTGTTGTATGAAGAACCTTTGCCCCAGTCTGAGGTCCAGAGCACTCTGGAGCCGGTTTTCATCAAGGATGTCTCTGTACATTGCTGCATTCATCTTTCCCTTAATCCTGTCTAGTCTTCCAGTTCCTGCTGCTGAAAAACATCCCCACAACATGATGCTGCCACCACCATGCTTCACTGTAGGGATGGTGTTGGCCAGGTGATGAGCGGTGCCCGGTTTCCTCCAGACATGACACTTGCCATTCAGGCCAAAGAGTTCAATCATTGTTTCATCAGACCAGAGGATTTTGTTTCTCATTATCTGAGAGTCTTTCAGTTGACTTTTTTCAAATTCCAGGTGGGCTGTCATGTGCCTTTACTGAGGAGTGGCTTCCATCTGGCCACTATACCATTTAAGCCTGATTGGTTGAATGCTGCAGAGATGGTTGTTCTTCTGGTTCTCCTCTCTCCACAGAGAGTTCTGTCAGAGTGACCATCAGGTTTTTGTTCACCTCCCTGACTAAAGTCCTTCTTCCCTGATCTCTTAGTTTGGCCAGAAGGCCCGCTCTAGGAAGAGTCCTGGTGGTTCCAAACATCTTCAGTTTGCAGATGATGAAGGCCACTGTGCTCAATGGGACCTTCAATGCTGCAGAAACTTCTGTGCCTTGATACAATCCTGTCTCAGAGGTCTACAGATAATTCCTTGGACTTCTTGGCTTGGTTTGTGCTCTGACATGCACTGTTTACTGTGGGACCTTTATATAGACAGGTGTGTGCCTTTGTTTTTTTTCACAGGTGGACTCAAGTTGTAGAAACATCTCAAGGATGATGAGTGGAAACGGGATGCACCGAAGCTAAATTTTGAGTGCCATGGCAAAGGCTGTGAATACTGATGTACATTTTTTTTTGCCCAGGGTCCAAGCAATATTAAAGACGGCCCTGGTAACATAACAAAATGTGGAAAAAGTGAAGAGCTGTGTATTTTCCGGATGCACTGTAAATAAGACAAACTCATTGCTTTGTGGATTTGTGATGGAAGTGATAATGTGTGGGAACCTTTTGAAGAAGTCTTTGTACAGTACTGTATGTATGATGCCACCTTGTGAACACCAGTAGGCACCAGAACAAGTTTATCTGTATTCCTGAGCATCACTCCCAAGCTATAAATGAATTACTGTGCTGATGTCATGGAATTATTTTCACACAGTAGGTATTATGTATGTAATTATCAGAATCTGTTTAATGGTGTTTAATTTATTTATCCACATAATGTGATTATATATATTCACAATCATGCATTGCAAATTAGACCGTGTCAGGATATGAATCACTAATGCTGTGTCATCCCTGTACCTGCTTCTGCATACATAATAGCGCTGCTTCATAATAGAGCAAGGAGCAGATAATACGCTACATGACTCACAGGTCATAGTGCTCTGGATGGTGCTGTCGTGGTCGATGGCTATGACTGTGACTTCATAGGGTTGCTCTTCTCCCCTCTCAGGGTGGTGATGCTGTCTAAGATACCAGCACCGCAGGCAGGCACACGTGATTCCAAACATGAGAAGCAGGACTCCGGCAGTGACAACAAGCCTGGGGTACAAGACAAAAGAGCATTAGTGAGATAGTCCTCAGCGATTAAAATGGTACTTCAGCTAATACTAGCTTTGAAAAGATTAAAGAGTCACGGAAAGTTTTTTGAAGATGTCATTTTTTGTCACAATTTTTTGGAAAATTAGGAAATTAAATAAAACATTTTTTTTTTACGTACTGTCACCAGTGTAGTACAGCGTCATCATATGACTAGTGTGGTGGTGATTAGGGATGTTTACTGGTGACAGTGGGGCAGATTCATCAAGGGGATACGACGGCGGATCTCCTGATCCGCCGTCGTATCTCTGAGATCCGATGGTCGGATCTATGCGACTGATTCATAAGAATCAGTTCCGCATAGATCTCCCTTAGAGCCGACTGGTGTAAGTGCCTTACACCAGTCGGATCAAAGGCTGCAATCTACCGCCGGTCGCTAGGTGTCGTCGCAGTTTTTTACGCGTCGGATATGCAAATGAGGAGAACCGCCGATTCAAGACCGAACGCCCGCCCGTCGCTTTTTTTTTACGTCGTTTGTGTTCGGCTTTTTCCGGCGGATAGTTACCCCTGCTATATGAGGGGTAGCTAATGTTAAGTATGGCCGTCGTTCCCGCGCCGAGATTCAAATTTTGACGTCATTTGCGTAAGTCGATCGGGAATACGGATGGCCGGAATTTACGTAGCCGCCGAAAACATTGACATCCTAGCGACGTCATTTGGAGCATGCGCACTGGCAGATTTCGCCGGCGATGCATGCGCAGTTAAATCGGCGCGGGAACGCGCCTGATTTAAATTGTACACTCCCCCTAGCCGCGGAATTTGAATTCCGCCGGGGGGGGGGGGGGTTACGATCCGACGGTGCAATTTTTTTTGAGGTAAGTGCTTGGTGAATCATGCACTAGCCTTGCAAAATTGGACCGGCGGATCGAAAAACAGATAGATTACGCGGATCTAAAGATCCGATAATCTATCTGAATCTGGCCCAGTATGTTAAAAAAATAATAATAATCTTTTATTGAATTATATATATTTTTTTTACATAGCGTATTTGCCGGCGAATAAGACGACCTTTTATACTTAAAAATATGCCTCAAAAATCGGGGGTCGTCTTATACACTGGATGCAGAGCAGTCAGACTGTGAGCGTCCATTTTTTAAAAGCCGCGCCTCCTACTCATGCTGTTCTGTGATAGGCGGAACACTCAGTTTCCCAGCAGGGCCTGTGTTCAGTGTTCCGCCTATCACGGACATCCTCTCGCCGAGGCGCCCCGAGACGTATGTGTATAGCTTTACAATTATATACGTATGGGACAGCCATATTTGTTCATTACATACACAGGCTCTTCTTATTTGATGTGCAATACAGTGTTTGCACTTTACTACTTCTTCTCACAACCTGAGTCAGCTGACTTATTGAAATCAATGCACTTCATGTGTGGCATGAGGTTCTTTTGCAGGAACATTGAGTGAGTGAGAAACTTGTATAGCGCTACATATGTGAACTGAATCGCCTCAAGGCGCTTGGTATCCATTTCCTATTTTTTTTTTGCCTTCAGAATAGATGGAATGAACTTGAATTAAATACAGCTATCTTAATTAATTAATCTATAATCGTTATATTTATTAACTAAAATAAAACTATATTAGTAAATCAACTCCTAAGTAAGCTTTTTTTTTTCTTTTGTATGGAAACATTTACTCTTAGGGTTCTATTTATAAAATATTAATTGCAGGAATGTCTGAAAGATTTGTGTAAGCTAAACAAATTGTGACTCTATGTTTTCAACTGTATCATCAGCTCCATCTAGTGCTCTAAATGCAGTATATTTTCTCATTGCAGTAGTTCAGAAAATTATACATTTTGGCCACTAGATGGAGCTAATGATACAGGAATTAAGCTATTTGAAAGCATACGGTGAAATTTTGTTCAGCTTTAATTTTTTTTTTAATAGACCTATTCTCTCATACTCTAATGCCTAGTACACACAATAGGATTTATCCGCGGATACGGTCCTCCGGACCGTTTCAGCGGATAAATCCTCTGAGGATTTTGATCCGATGGAGTGTACACACCATCGGATCGAAATCCGCGCCGAATTCCCATCGCGATGACGTGTCGCGCCGTCGCCGCGATGATGACGCGGCGATGTGCGCGACGCTGTTATATAAGGAATTTCACGCATGCGTCGAATCATTACGACGCATGCGAGGGTTGGGTTCGGACGGATCGATCCGGTGAGTCTGTATAGACCACCGGATCGATCCGCTGGAGCCGATTCCAGCGGATAGATTTCTTAGCATGCTAAGAAATTTTTATCCGCTGGAAATCGGTCAGCCCGAAATATATCCGCGGATAAATATCCGCTGGATCGTACACACCAGCGGATCTATCCGCTGAAACCGATCCGCGGATCAATTTCAGCGGATCGATCCTCTCGTGTGTACGGGGCCTTAAACTAGAATACATGTATGTGAATGTAATAACAACAAATGTCCTTTAACTGGCTACTACCCAAAATGCCAGACCTATAAACATTATTCCATAAACCGTTATTAGTTATTTTAGGATCTTACCATATGTACCACTGATTTATCCATTCTGTCTTAGAGCAGCTGCAGCAAAAAGCAAAACAATTAGTTTATATCTGCTTTAGGAGACATGGCACATGATGAATAGAATTAAACAAGGTCACTTCACCTACAGTACACAAGATCTTCTTTCTCTAGTCAGCAAAGCCTTACAGTTTGATTGTAAAATATACAAAGGGACGTAATGCAAATACAAGAGAATATAAAAATGCATAGAATACAATACCATAAGTTCTGTAGTCTTTGAAACTCAGTAGCGGCTGGTGCTCAAAATGTTGTGGGGGGGGGGGGGGGGTGCAAACAAACGAAAAAAAAAAAAATTACAGCCTCACTGTGCCCATCAAATGCAGCTACTGTGCCCAACAATTGCCGCCACTGTGCCCATCAATTGCAGTCACTGTGCCCATCAAACGCAGTCACTGTGCCCATCAAACGCAGCCATTGTGCCCATCAATTGTCGCCACTGTGCCCATTAATTGTCGCCACTGTGCCCATTAATAGTCGCCACTGTGCCATGCCATCAATTGTCACCACTGTGCCATGCCATCAATTGTCGCCACTGTGCCATTCCATCAATTGTCGCCACTATGCCATCAGTTGTTTCGCCACTGTGCCATGCCATCAAACGCAGCCACTGTGCCATCAATTGTCGCCACTGTGCCATGCCATCAATTGTTGCCGCTGTGCCATGCCATCAATTGTCGCCACTGTGACATCAATTGCTGCCACTGTACCATGCCATCAAACGCAGCCACTGTGCCATGCCATAAAACGCAGCCACTGTGCCATCAATTGTCGCCACTTTGCCCATCAATTGTCACCACTGTGCCATGCCATCAATTGTCGCCACTGTGCCATCAATTGTCACCACTGTGCCATCAATTGTCGCCATTGTGCCATGCCATCAAACTCAGCCACTGTGCCATCAATTTTTGCCACTGTACCCATCAATTGTCACCACTGTGCCATGCCATCAAATGCAGCCACTGTGCCCATCAATTGTCGCCAATGTGCCCATCAATTTCCGCCAGTTTGTCCCCTCATAATCCGCCAGTTTGCCCAGTAAAATCCTGCCAGATTGCCCCTCCTCCCCCCGCGCCTGGTAATTACCTTTCTCGGGTCAGCCATCCTCCCTCCACTGTCCCTCGTTGTCTTTTCCCGCCCTCGATGATGCCTCAGCCAATCAGGTTACCGGTAACCAGACCCAGTGAACCTGATTGGCTGAGATGCCTGTCAGTGTTAACCAGGGAACGCACACCCTGTGCATCCCCTGGTTAACTATTTGTAAGCCGATTACAGCCCTCAGGCTGTAATCGGAAGCCTATCAGAGCTGCTGGCTCTGATAGACACTTCCAAAGCCAATCAACCGCTGTTATTCAGATGGCCGGGGCTCACCAGGGGGCCGGCCATCTGAATAGTGGGCGGCAGCGGCGACAATGCATAGATTCATGCAATGCATGAATCTATGTATTGTTTCAGTGGCGGTGCAGGAGAGAGGGGGCGACGCTCCTGCGCTCTCTATGGACGCACCGCCACTGTTGAAACTTAATTTGTTTGGTTAGGTTTACAGAAAAAACGGAGAGCCAAACGGCTCTAAATCGGACTTTGAAGGCAAGATGGACGAGAGTATAGTAAAAAATGTATTTTATTAACAGCAAGTCAATTAAAAAAAAAAAAAAAAGTATAGAAAGAGTTAAAAAAACATACACTTAACACAAAATATACATAGACATATGGTATAAACAAGAATATTCCCACATGGAGATCTCCCAGATGACCATCAAGAATCACAGTGTGGAAAGGGAGTCATAATCAGCCAATGTTAGCAACCATATATTATGTAGCATAGGAATATAAATGTCTCTTCATGCAGAATTTATTGCAGTGTCATTCACCGGAAATACTCAGTGAATTGAATGGGTTGTTTTACAAGGTGATTGTTTACAATCACTTTAAGTCAGTTATTGCTTTTATTTTACTGCAGATGATAACAGCAGATAATTCTTAATATGTCACCTGTTATTTGTATTACATTATCATGTATCATTTAGACACAAAGTTGTTTTTTATTTACAGACATGCATTATTGGGTTGTTTGATATAGATGACTGGAGGTTACTTACTGCTTCGAGTTCTCACAATCCAACTCACACGATCCATGACAAATCTGAAAAACAATCATAACAGTTACTTTACCGCTACAGAGTAAATGCTGCATATACAATATACTGTATGTGTAACTTGTTACCGTATATGTTCAGATCTAATATGTTGTGGTGGGTAAATCACAGGTATACTTTAACCACTTGCTTACTGGGCACTTAAACCCCTCTCCTGCCCAGACCAATTTTTCTCACACTTTGAATGACAATTGCGTGATCATACAACACTGTACCCAAAAAAAAAATTCCCACAAATAGAGCTTTTTTTTGGTGGTATTTGATCACCTCGGCAGTTTTTATTTTTTGCTAAAAAAACAATAATAAGACCGAAAAGAAAAGAAAAAAAAATACAAAACTGTTGATGGGCGCTAATAGGCTGCACTGATGGGCACCGATAGGCTGCATTGATGGGCACTGATAAGGCGGCACTGGTGGGCACTGAGAGGTGGAACTGATGGGTGGCACTGAAGGGCATTAATAGGTGGCACTGGTGGGCACTGAGAAGTGGCACTAATAGGTGGCACTGATAGCAGTCATTAATAGGTGGCAGTGATGGGCACTGATGGGTGGCAGTGATGGGTACTGATCGGAACTGGTAGGTGACACTGATAGGCAGCACTGCTAGGTGGCACTGATTGGCACCACCGGTGGTCATTGGTTGGTGGCACTCGTGGGCATTGATAGGTGGCACTGTTTTGCACTGGTGGGCACTGATTTGTGGCACTGGTAGGTGGTACTGGCAGGCGGTACTGCCAGCACAGATAAGGCAGATGTGCCTCTTCCTCTTCGGGACCAATGTCCCTTGCACAAAAGTCGGTGATTGGCTTTTTATTACTGACTTCCTTCTTCCTCGATCAGACCCAAGACAGCAACCATGTCCCCCCGTCATATACTGTGTATATATATATATATATATATATATATATATATATATATATATAATGTGTGTATATATATATATATACAGTATCTCAGAAAAGTGAGTACACCCCTCACATTTTTGTAAATATTTTATTATAACTTTTCATGTGACAACACTGAAGAAATTACACTTTGCTGTAATGTAAAGTATTGAGTGTACAGCTTGTACAACAGTGTAAATTTGCTGTCCCCTCAAAATAGTTCAAAACCAATTAGCAATTTTCCCTTCCCGGTGTCATGTGACTCGTTAGTGCTACAATGTCTCAGGTGTGTTAAATTTGGTGTTATCGCTCTCACTCTCTCATATTGGTCACTGGAAGTTCAACATGGCACCTCATGACAAAGAACTCTCTGAGGATCTGAAAAAAAAGAATAGTTGCTCTACATCAGTGATATGCAATTGGCGGACCTCCAGCTGTTGCAAAACTACAAGTCCCATCATGCCTCTCCCTCTGGGTGTCATGCTTGTGGCTGTCAGAATCTTGCTATGCCTCATGGGATTTGTAGTTCTGCAACAGCTGGAGGTCCGCTAATTGCATATCCCTGCTCTACATAAAGATGGTCTAGGCTATAAGAAGAAGATTGTCAAGACTCTGGAGACCCTCAAACTGAGCCTCAGCACGGTGGTCAAGACTATATAGCGGTTTAATAGGACAGGTTCCTCACCATGGCCGACCAAAGAAGCTGAGTGCACGTGCTCAGCGTCATATCCAGAGGTTGTCTTTAGGAAATAGACCATACGCCGCACACTGCATAAAAGTGTCGTCCCAGAAAGAAAGCCTCTTCTAAAGATGAAGCACAAGGAAGCTGGCAAACAGTTTGCTGAAGACAAGCAGACTAAGGACATGTATTACTGGAACCATGTCCTGTGGTCTGGTCAGAACAAGATAAACTTATTTGGTTTAGATGGTGTCAAGTGTGTGTGGTGACAACCAGGTGAACAGTACAACGACAAGTGTGTCTTGCCTACAGTCAAGCATGGTGGTGGGAGTGTCATGGTCTGGGGCTGCATGAGTGCTGCCGACACTGGGGAGCTACAGTTCATTGCGAGAACC
The DNA here is from genome assembly GCF_905171775.1 of Rana temporaria. Taxonomy (NCBI): domain Eukaryota; kingdom Metazoa; phylum Chordata; class Amphibia; order Anura; family Ranidae; genus Rana; species Rana temporaria. Next base: position 68,490,405 of record NC_053496.1, on the reverse strand, counting down.
ATGAATGCCAACATGTACTGTGACATACTGAAGCAGAGCATGATCCCCTCCCTTTGGAGACTGAGCCACAGGGCAGTATTCCAACATAACGACCCCAAACACACCTTCGAGATGACCACTGGCTTGCTGATGAAGCTGAAGGTATAGGAGATCGACTGGCCAAGCATGTCTCCATACCTAAACCCTATTGAGCATCTGTGGGGCATCCTCAAATGGAAGGTGGGGGGTCGCAAGGTTTTTACCATCCACCAGCTCCGTGATGTCGTCATAGAGGAGGGGAAGAAGACTCCAGTGGCAACCTGTGAAGCTCTGGTGAACTCCATGCCCAAGAGGGTTAAGGCAGTGCTGGAAAATAATGGTGGCCACACAAAATATTGACATTTTGGGCATTTTCACTTAGGGGTGTACTCACCTTTGTTGCCAGCAGTTTAGACATTGATGGCTGTGTGTTGAGTTATTTTGAGAGGACAACAACTTTACACTGTTATACAAGCTGTACACTCACTACTTTACATTGTAGAAAGTGTCTTTCAGTGTTGTCACATGAAAAGATATAATAAAATATTAATAAAAATGTGAGGGATGTACTCACTTTTGTGAGATACTGTACATGTTTATATAATGTGTGTGTATATATATATATATATATATATATATATAGTCTCAGGATATTCCAGAGCGGGAAGGCGTTTTCCACTGTTTGAAGCATTTGTAGGTTGCTTTATTTCACAAATGGAGAAGCAGTGCCCGAGTGACTCAATGGTCAGTCCGCCCCTGTCTACACCGCTTAATAAACAGGCACTCAGAGGAGAACGATCTCCTCTGTGAATGCCGGAGAACTGAGCAGTGGATATTTTAAACTGCTTCATAACTGGACGCTACAATCTTTGAATAATACACAATAACTAGTAGAGTAGCAATACACAACAAAAAGAAACACAGAAAATGATATTTAACAGACTAGACTACAATGTAGTGTTCATTTAAACCTACATTGTGTATGTTATTTTATGTAGGAATCTGCTGCCCTCTATTGTTTGTATTTGTAAATAGTTGTTTGTTCATTTCAACAGTTGATGGTTATAGACAGGTACTTCCTGTTCCTACTAGCTAGATGAGAAACACCAGAGAAAAGGAAGGAAGGGGAGAGAAAGCGAGAGAAGAAAAATAAAAAAAGTATAGTGTAAATAAACACAGCAGGCAGTTCATAAAAAGTCCTTTATTAAAAAAAATTATCCCCCAGTATTCCAACATGATAACGACTCCAAACGCAATCAAACGTCAATCACAATGCGCACCGACCTGCTCCCGATGAAGGCACCTGCAGAATGACAGCTCTGCTGCCTCCCGCTGCTAAATAAACGTCATCCATTGACGTCACCAGAGGACTCCGTGCTTTGTAATGTCGCGATCAGAGCATGCTGGGTCGTTGACGTCACAAGGGGCCTGATATGGTTCAGGAGAGGGGGGGGCGCTCGCTCATCTCCCCCTTTGCTGATCTGTCGGGCTGCATACTGAAATAAGGGTCTGGTATAGATTTTAGGAGGAACCCTATGCCCTTTTTATTTTATGCGGGGGGTTCCCCTTAAGATCCATACCCGACACAAAGGGTGTTTTTTCCTTGATTTTTTAATGCAGGCAAATCCTTTTGTTACATTCAGCTGTCAGTAGGTTACTGGTGACTTATCGGTTGTTAAGGACTCGGTGCCCACCCGCTACTTAACCATGACAGTTACTGGTTGTTAAGGATGCCTGCGGCTGCCCGCTCCTTAAAGCGGAGTCCCACCCAAAAGTGGAAGCTTCACTTATGTGCCTCCTTTCCCCCTCCAGTGCCACATATGGCACCTTTAGGGGGAGGGAGGAGTGGGTACCTGTTTTTGACAGGTACCCATCCCCTCTTCAGAGAACTCAGAAGTTCCCCCTCTCCTCCTTGTCCCACTGCCGGGCCATTCAGAAAGCGCAGTGCGCATCGCACATGCACAGTAGGGAACCGGCTGCGAAGACGAAGGGCTTCACTGACGGTTTCCCTTTCCACGAATGGCAGAACTCCGCTTTACCAGCCAGTACACATTCCTTAATTACTGCATGCCTCGATCACTATGTAATTATCACATGCATTTAATTATTTGTTTCTATCTGTGAATTGAGTTTAACGCCTGTTCATGCGGTATTTACCGATCATTTTCAACATTTTGCGGTATGTACCACAGAATGTTATTGTGAATTGACAGTTTTAGGAGGACGGATGCGGTATTTAGGAAAAGTGTGTCTGGACACCTACTGTACATATGGCAATGGGTTGCTGGATGTCAGAAAGCCATCGGCACCACATCCCTAATGCCGCGTACACACGATCAGAAATTCCGACAAGAAAACCGTGGATTTTTTCTGAAGGAATGTTGCTTCAAACTTGTGTTGCATACACACGGTCACACAAATCTTGTCAGAAATTCTGACTGTCAAGAATGCGGTGACATACAAGACGTACGACGAGCCGAGATCAATAAAGTTCAATAGGCAATTCGGCTCTTCTGCTTGATTCTGAGCATGTGTGGGGTTTTTTTGCGTGTCAGAATTGCATACAGACGAGCGGATTTTCCGCTAGGAACTTTTTAGAGAACAGAGAACCTGCTCGCAATCTTTTGTTGGTGAAAATTGCGACGGCAAAAGTCCGATGGAGCATACACACGGTCGGAATTTCTGACCAAAAGCTCACATCGGACTTTTCTTGTCGGAATCTCCGATTGTGTGTACGCAGCATTAGTTTTTTAAAAATGTAATTTAAAACGATCGTGTGTGGGCTTCAGAGCATTTTTCGGGTTCTGAAAAACGACAAAAAAAAAAATTTGATCATGCTCTATTTTTTCACAACGTTTTAAACAATGTTGTTTTTCAGGTTGTAAAAAATTATTGTGTGTGGGCTTTAACGACGTGAAAAAAACGCGCATGCTCAGAAGCAAGTTATGAGACGGGAGTGCTCGTTCTGGTAAAACTACTGTTAGTAATGGAGTAAGCACATTCATCACGCTGTAACAGACAGAAAAGCACAACTCTCTTTCACTAACACGAAATCAGCTAAAGCAGCCCCAAGGGTGGCGCCATTGGCATGGAACTTCCCCTTTATAGTGCCGTCGTACGTGTTGTACTTCACTGCGCTTTGCTAGAGTATTTTTTTTCACTATAGTGTGTAGGCAACGTCGTTTTAATGATGAAGTTGAAAAAAACTTTGTTTTTTCTAGAGGCTGAAAAACGTTGTTTTTTACAACCCAAAAAAAGATTGTGTGTACGCGGCATGAGATTTGTATAGCTAGTTTTAGCTCAGGTCTCAATAACCAGGATAGGCTGGAGCCAGTGGGAATGTTGTTGGGCCCTTTGCTGATACTAACTGTGTGTACATTGAATGTATGTCCTATTATTAGTCTTTTATTGTATAAAGCTTGTATTATTTCCATACTGGAGTGCATCTAAATACTTATGGCTAATGTTTAAGGCCTGGTTCACACTGGTGTGACATACGCTCTGACTTTGGGAGCACATGTCGCATGGCGTGTGCAAATCAATGATTCACTATGAGAGCCGTCTTAAAGCGGAGCTCCACCCTAAAGTGGAACTCCCGCTAATCGGAACTCTCCCCCTTTCAGGGGGGAGGGGGGTGCAGATACCTCTCTAAAGACAGGTATTTGCACCCACTTCCGGCCACACAGTCTCGGGCAGACTGCGGGCATGACGTCACCTCCCGTCCCCCCGTCCCCGTTGTGTTCTGGGAACACTCGGCTCCCAGTACACAGCAGGAGCCAATCTGCAGGCGTAGCGCGACTCACGCATGTGCCGTAGGGAACCGGGCAGTGAAGCCGGAGCGCTTCACTTCCTGGTTCCCTCACCGAGGATGGCGGGGGGGGGGGCAGCCGAGTGACGTGCGATAGCTCGTCCTCTGCTGCGGACGGCGCTGGACTCCAGGACAGGTAAGTGTCCAAACATTAAAAGTCAGCAGCTGCAGTATTTGTAGCTGCTGGATTTTAATATTATTTTTTTCAGCGGACATCCGCTTTAACTGGTCCGACTCAAGTCGGTCTGACTTTAGAAAATGTTCCTGCACTACTTTGGTCCATCTTTGGTCTATTTTCAGCACATTTAATATCATTGAAGTCGGATCAAATTCGGATCCTCGTCCTAACCACCCGACATGGTGACTACAGCAGCAGTTTTGGGATTGGTCAAAGGACAAGTAGGACTATCTCAAAATCGGAGAAAAATCTTATCTTGTTCATTCAAGTCAGATGCATAGGTGTGCGCAGCTTTTGGCATTAGGGTGTGCACCCCGAAGCTCAAACACACTCTACCGATCACTCACGATGTTCAATCAGAAAGGGAAGGGGCCGGTAAATGGCATATTTACCGGCCCCTTCCCCCACTCATCCTAAAACATCCACAGCAACAACCAGTGGGAGAGGGGGGAAGCCGGCAGTGCTGTGGGGGGGAGGAGGGGGAGCCATGTCAGTAGGGGGGAATCTGTTCTGCACAGGGTGATTTAGGGGGTACCTGGACACACCTGGCACACCCTGTGCACACACCTATGGTTGGATGAGTGTAGGACCGATGTTGCAGGGTGAAGTAGGATGACAGTTGTACAAAAGTCGTGCCGTACCAGTGTGAACCTGGCTTTATGCTGTCTGCAGTAGTTCCACTGCTTCTAATTACTTTGATTAGATTACTGGTTAATTTCCCAGGAAGGGAATCCCCTCTGTTCACAGACGCCCTATCCTGGTTGGAGGCACTGTAATGTTATTATCAAACCCACACTTTGGCTGGGTTTACACTGGTGTGAACACAGACATTGCATGTGATTCGCACTGCATTGCTGTGCAGATCACATGTGCGATGCAAATTCAGCCATACAAACTGTATGGCTAAAATCGAATCGCATTCGCACCAAAATGGTGCAGGACCCTTTTTTTGGTCTGCACTGGAATCAGATCGCATGGATTACATAAAAGTTAGTCAGGTTGAAAAAAGTCACAAGTCCATATAATTCAACCCAAAAAAAAAAAATCATACAATCCCATATACACAATCATTCCCCCACAGTTGATCCAGAGGAAGATGAAAAACCCCAGCAAAGCATGCTCCAATTTGCTGCAGATCTCACTTCAGATTCTCAGCTCTGCCTCTATATTGTAAGGCCCGGTACACACGACCGAGTTTCTCGGCAGAATTCAGCGAGAAACTCGGTCAGAGCCGGATTCTGCCGAGAAACTCTGTCGTCTGTACACTTTTGGCCCGATGGAGCCGCCGAGGAACTCGTCGAGAAAATAGAGAACATGTTCTCTATTTTCTCGTTGTTCTATGGGAGAAGGCGGCCCGCCGAGCTCCTCGGCGGCTTCATCCCTGAACTCGACGAGGAACTCGATGTGTTTGGCACGTCAAGTTCCTCTGTCGTGTGTACGAGGCCTGAGTGCAATGTCTGCATTCATTTTGTAAAGTGTTGAGCAAACTGTTGGCTCTATATAAATCCTGTATAATAATAATAGTAATAATAATAATATTAATAGCATGGTAGTAACCATTCTCACTCAGCTTTGTGCAATGAAGCGAGAACAAGCATGCAGCAAATAAAGCCAGAGCAACTCTGGGGGTAATCCACAAAGATCCGGTATAACGTAAATTTTCCCATTTAAGTTACTTACTTTGACTTAAAATTTCTACCTAAGTGCCCGATCCACAAAGCACTTACCTAGAAATTTTTGGCTGTGTAACTTAAATTCCGCCTGCGCAAGGCGTTCCTCTTTTCATGGGGGCGATTCCCATTTAAATTAGGCGCGCTCCCGCGCCGGCCGTACTGCACATGCTCGTGACGTAATTTTCCCGACGTGCATAGCGCGAAATTACGTTACGCCGAGCTTTGTGGATCGCGACGGGTCAATAAAGTTGCGTCGGGAAAAAAAAAAGATACGGCGAAAAAAAAAAAATTCAAAACAAAAAAAAAATCGCGTCGCTGGACAGAAGGGTCTGCTTTTACATGGTGTAAACAGTTTACACTTTGGAAAAGCAGCCCTAATTTTGCGTTTGCAAACTAAAACTTACGGAGAAAAAACGAAGCTGAAAAGCTTTGTGGATCTCCGTAAGTGCTAATTTGCATACCCGAGGCGGCATTTCGACACAAAATGCCCCCAGCGGCGGATGCGGTACTGCATCCTAAGATCCGGCAGTGTAAGTCCCTTACACATGCCGGATTTTCTGCCTAACTATGGAAAACTGATTCTGTGGATCAGTTCCATAGTTAGAAACAGGGATACGACGGCGTAACAGCAGTTACGCCGGCGTATCCCTTTTGAGGATCTGGCCCACTGACCCTAGATTCACATATCTGCAAATTGTGCACCCCGCGTTTGCACTGGCGCGGCAGCGCATTCAAATGAATGGGCTGCCGTGCCTACGTTTCTGCAAATAAAAAAAAGCTGCATCCACCTTTTCAAAAATGTTCCCGCAGGTAAATCGCATGGCCTTTTCCCGCAAAACACTGCCATTTTACATACATCATTCTGAATGGCACATTCCGCAGAGCAGAGCATTTTCACTGCGGGTAGTTGCGGGTGCAGAATTGCTGCAGTTCCCTCAGCCACGCGCAGAGATGTAAACGTAGGTTGAAAGTATAGAAGCTGGAGGGATAATAATAACTGCAAGCAACTAGCATTTTCACTAGGAGATCACTAATGACAGCCACCCTGTATTTATTTATTTTTTTATAGCAGGTTTAGTTTTTAAACCATATTTTACATCTCTTGTCGCATTATTGCAAAAAATATGGAGGTTGCTATTGCCGACCCTCTCACTGAAAATGCTAGGTGCTTTTGCTGACCCTCTCACTGAAAATGCTAGGTGCTATTGCTGACCCTCTCACTGAAAATGCTAGGTGCTATTGCCGACCCTCTCACTGAAAATGCTAGGTGCTATTGCCGACCCTCTGACTGAAAATGCTAGTTGCTATTAGTTTCCCTCTCACTGAAAATGTTAGTTGCTATTGCTGACCCTCTCACTGAAAATGCTAGGTGCTATTGCCGACCCTCTCACTGAAAATGCTAGTTGCTATTGCTGACCCTCTCACTGAAAATGCTAGTTGCTATTGCCGACCCTCTCACTGAAAATGCTAGTTGCTATTGCCGACCCTCTCACTGAAAATGCTAGGTGCTATTGCTGACCCTCTCACTGAAAATGCTAGGTGCTATTGCTGACCCTCTCACTGAAAATGCTAGTTGCATGTCTTCCTATGGTATTAATAGTTTCAGGCTCACTGTCCTGCTGGTGCAGCAAGTGACATAAGAGTAAAGTCAGTAAAGATTTGCATACTTGCTCTAGGTCCATGACTTAGAATGTGCTGAAGCTATTGGATATGCATAAAAGCCAGGCAACTAGCAGAAGTCAGATGTGGCAGGCTACACATTTCCTTCATAAGAGGTTATTATTATATACTGTAAGGTTTACTGCTGGCATAACTTAACATTTGCTATGTAATAATGTATGTGTTCCGAAAGCTGCAATTGTGTAAATTATTTTTGCATTTGCTGGTTACATACTTATAAGTTTCCCTGTGCGAATATTATTCTGTGTTAAACATTACCAAATAGAGTCCAGTGACCACAGACAATGCAATCTGTCCTCTCATGTTACTGTGCCACATAGAACCTGAGTGAGAAAACATATATGTTTTAAATATACAGTCAGTGTATGTTTTCTTTCTAGTTCTGTTAAATAATAATGCAGTTTATTTTCTCAATACGAGTTAAACTGAAATATATGCTAAAGCAAGCATAACTTTTTTTTTTATTAAAATTCCAAATTTCACATGTTGGTAGAGTTAAGCCCTGTACACACGGCCCAGAGCGTTGTTTTTCCTGACGAGATTCTTGGCAAGATTCTCTTGCCGGCCGAGTGTACACACACTCCATTCAAAAGAACCGTCGTTCTTTTGAATGGCAGGAACGCGGTGACGTCATCGACTACGACGAGCATGCGCTCGTCACATTCGATGCTGTCGCCGCCATCTTGCTTCACCCTACCTATGCCTTGGAAGTCATTTCGAGCATGCGCAGGTTTCCACGGTGACAGGTAAGTATACAGACGCTCGGGTTTCTCGGCAGGAAAACACTGCCGAGAATCACGACGAGAAAATAGAGAGCAGGTTCTCTATTTTTCTCGTCTAGATTCTGGGCAGTTTTCTTGACGAGAAACCTCAAAGCCTCGTACACACACATGGTTTACTTGGCAAGAAAGCTCTGCCAGCAGTTTTTCTGCTGGTTCTTGCCGAGAAAGGTGCTTTACGTATCTGGTTCTCCCATACTTGCATACACTATTACATTATATAAGCAGAACTTTTTTTTGACAATGTAGAAAAGAGTTTAAACACAACAGAAATCACAACTGGTATAGTATATATAAATAAATTGTTAATGTTTTCTCACCTGTAGTCTTTGGCTCTGCCTAATCTTGTAGTCCTTCCAGAAGACTCTTAACGTATTACTTCATTTTGGATAAAGGTGCTGAGCAGATCCCCTATGTCCTCCTTTTGGACTATTAGTGAACAGCTACTTAACTTCTAAGTCAGTGTTTTATGGCATATGGGAGGGCTCAGAAGGTGGCATTCCAATAAGGCGGCGCACCGGCGGTAAGGTTGTTTCATTAATATAGTCTTGGTTTTATGGCTCTTCTTCATGGTCCAACTATTAGAAGTCATCGTCCTTGTTAGTTTGTTGTAAACAATAAAAATCATATGCATATTTGTTAACCTATTTATCTCTAACAGTCACAAATCAAGATTTGCTACTTTGAAAAAACTAAAATGTATTTGCTATTTGCTGGTCTGTTTTGGAGAGGCAGCCATGCAAACACATTTGTAATTGTTTTGCTTTACTTGGGCATTTTAATGTGTGTTTTACATGTTCTTTTATGTAAGCAAGAGCCCTGGAGGGATTTCAGTGGCTGAAATCCAATGGAAAGGGAGAACAGCTTATAGTTACAAATGTTAATATTAACAGAGGGCACATTAAAACTGCTTATGTGGAACCAATATAAATGGTAAAAAAAAAGAAAAGAGAGAAAGAAGAAGTCATAAAGGTCAATGAAGAGCATGATTAAAGTCAATGTATTAACCGTATACCATCTATGATGTATTACAAAACAAACAGTAGTGATGACCAGAATTAGATTTATCATGTTTCTTTTTTTCAATTTCTTTATTTTTCAATTTTTTTCATTTATACAGAGAAAATGGAATAACATGGATCTTAACAGAAAATCACAGTAAACAGTCGATCATCTTTACATAATCTAACCATAGCCTCTCATTTTATATATCAACAGTAGAGAGAGAAAAAAAACATTGAGACCTTTAATTCACCCCAATCCCATTAACTCCCACCTTGCCAAGATAATCTTCAGGGGTGAAGATGGGGTAATGGGCCACTAAGTCCCAATATTAAACCGGTGTGAGGGAGGGCAAGAGAGAAAAAAAACAGTGGTCAGCCAGAAACTATGTCCCAGTCTTTCCCTCTCACCCCCTCTCCCAATATTTCTATTAACTTACCCCCATTCCCCCTCACCTCCAATTCTTGTGATCCCTTATCCAATTATATTCCTTTCCCTGTTCCCCTCCATACTCACAGTAGGGGATTGTACTTGCTTCCATTTAAGCGGTATGCATGCCTTGGCAGCATTCACTAAGTGACACAGGATGGAATTCCTATATGTTCCCCACGGTATATCTGATAGATGCAGAAGGAAGAAAGCTGGGTCCTCCGGTATTACAACCTCACTAAACTTTTGGATAATCTCCCGAACTTTCTTCCAAAATCCCTTAATTCTGGGACAAGCCCAGAAGATATGTACCATCGTACCCTGCTCTGCTTGACATCTCCAAACAATCGCTCTTTATGTTTGGAAAATACCTATGTAGCCTTTCTGGGGTTCTATACCATTGTGAGATTATTTTATAGTTAGTTTCATGCATGTTTGTGCATGTTGCTGTCTTAAATATAGCCTGTATCATTTAAATTTTTTGGGTTTCCCCAAAAGTTCTCCCCAAATCAATTTCCCATTTCTGAAAAAAGGGCAACTGACAGTTCTCTGTTGCATTAATCATGTTTCTATTTAAAGAATGCAACCGTGGAACGTACATTCTGCTAAAAAATTTTAAAAGAAGGTTGTGAGATGATAATTATTTCAGATGTTATTTAAAATAAAATGTTTATATATTGCCACATTAATATCGAAAGGCGAATAAGCGAAAAGGAGCCTCGAAGTGCTCACAAAAATGGCAGGCATGTTTAAAGGCAGAGACAGTGGGGCTGGCCTTCCCTGCTGCAGGTATTAGATCAGAGAGGGCCTTCAGCAGAGTTGGAAGTGACAAGAACATCCACCTGTCCCAGAGAGTATTGACTGGCTTACTTTCTATATCACCCACAGCTGTACCTCGCTTTCCGCCCCATGTGGCTGCCAATAGCCTACCTACTGTAGCAGTCCTCCAGAGGGACACAAGTTTCTCCTCCAGTTGACTTTTGTGTAATTCAGTTTAAAGTTAGAATTCGGCCAACAATTTAATGAATTCACTGAATTATAATTTTGTCTGATTTCTCATCACTAATGCAGAGTAGTCAGATGGCAGGTTTTTGGAAATGCGTACTAGTTCCTGCCATGTTGTAGCTCATTATTTTGGTTGCCTCACAATGTGCCAAAAATACTGCACATGTCCTGAATGAGGCTACATGCAGTGAAAAGATTAGGAAACCCAAACCCAGTTCTCCAGAGCCTATCTTCATGCCATAATCATAGAGATACTCAATAATGGCACCATGGGCATTCGCAGCCTATTGCATTGGAGTGTGCACCCTTAGACCTTGTACACACGATAGGTCCGTTGTCCTAGGTTAACCTATGAAGCTGACTGATGGTCCGTCGTGCGTACACACCATCAGTTAAAAAACTGATCGTGTCAGAACGCGGTGACGTAAAACGACGTGCTGAAAAAAACGAATTTTAATGCTTCCAAGCATGCGTCGACTTGATTCTGAGCATGCACAGGTTTTTAACCGATAGTTTTGCATACTAACGATCGGTTTTGACCTATCGGTTACCAATCCATAGGTTAAATTTTAAAGCAAGTTGTCATTTTTTTAACCTAAGGTTAAGTAACCTATGGGGCCCACACACGATCGGTTTGGACTGATGAAAACGGTCCTTCAGACCGTTGTCCTCTGGTTAACCTATCGTGTGTACGAGGTCTTAGGCCCCATACACACGATAGAATCCATCCGCTGAAAAATCCCAGCGAATGGGTTTCAGCGGATAGATCCTATGGTGTGTACACTCCAGCGGATCTGTTTCCGCTGATATTTATCCCCTGGGATGGATTTCCAGCGGATAAATATTTGATGACATGCTATCAAATCTATCCGCTGGAATCCATCCCAACGGATGGATCCGCTGGTCTGTACAGACTCACCGGATCCATCCGTCCGAAGGGATCCCCCGCATGCGTCGTAATGATTCGACGCATGCGTGGAATTCCTTATATGACAGCGTCGCGCACGTCGCCGCGTCATAATCGCGGCGACGGCGCGACACGTCATCGCCAGAGGATTTCGGCGCGGATTTCGATTCGATGGTGAGTACACTCCATCGCATGGAAATCCGCGGAAATCCTCGAGATAAATCCTCCCGTGTGTATGGGGCCTTAGAGTGCAAACACACATGCGTGTGTGTATATATATATATATATATATATATATATATATATATATATATATATATATATATATAGATATGTATGTCTATAAGGTGTCAGTGGGGCAGATGTTGAGACAGTGATCAGTGAGACAGTGGATGGTGCCAGTCAGTAGAGCAGTGGATGGTGTTAGTCAGTAGAGCAGTAGACAGTGTCAGTAGGGCAGATGATGATGTCAGTAGGGCAGCAGGCGATTTCAGTCATTTTTTATTTTCTATTTTTTTATTATTTTTAACATTTTATTTATTTATTTTTTAAATATTATTTTATTTTTTTATTTTTTTGGAGCCCCATGGGGGGGGGGGCTTTAGTGAAATATTAGGGGTCTAAGCAGACCCCTGATGTCTTACTTTTAAAACAGACAAAGTGGCTGAGGACGGAGATTCCCCAGTCCCTTTCTCTACAGCCTCAGCTGCACTGGACAGTGAATAAATGAGCAGTGCTCTGTGCTGAGCGCCATTCACAAACTAAAGCAGAGTAAGCTGGGGGGAGCCTGGGCAACAGGAGGAAATCTGCACCGCAAGGAATTACAACTCTTGCAGACACAAAAAGGTAGTCCTAAAAACTGCTGACTTTGAACTGTGACTTTAAATTCCTACGCCACTGTTCATTTTTTTGCACAGAATGCATTAAGATAAAAAACCTTCTGCCTTTACAATCACTTTAACCACAAAATGTCTGTGTGAGATGCATCAACATTTGTTCCTGATTCGCGTGTCTGGTGACAATAAAGGAATTTATTATCTCCCTAGTGGTGTGCGGCTGATTTTTCCCTTTACCCTTGAAGCTGCGGTGGCGAGCCAGGGCGGGCACCCACACCGGATTGCTGTCTATTAATCACCTGAGCGATGTTCACAGTATCTTCTGTCTACAGTCGCCCAGCCCAAAGTTTGATTCAAGAAGTTGTGCATAAATTAGGTGGCTTGAAGTGCGTCCACCTAGTAATACCAGTATTTTCATCATCTGTCTATATGTTGCCAATAACATCAGTGAAGATTTATTTTTCTGTCATCAGTTCAGATGCAACTTCATAAATAGCCCTAAAAAGCAATAGGATAGTATGTTCCAGAGAGAGGGAAAGGAGAAAGAGAGAATAAAAAGATGGGAGGATTAAGAGAGAGCGAAAGATGTAAAGAATTGGAGATGGAGAGAAAAAGATTTAGGGCCGGATTCAGAAACAAGATACGACGGTGTATCTCCTGATACGCCGTCGTATCTGAGTCCGGCCGGTCGTATCTATGCGCATAGATATCCCTAAGATCCGACTGGTGTAAGTGTCTTACACCCTCGTATCTTAGGCTGCAGTTTCACGCTGGCCGCTAGGTGGCGCTTCCGTATAGTTGCGCGAGGAATATGCAAATTAGGTAGTTACGCCGATTCAGAAACGTACGTCCGGCCGGCGCATTTTTTTTTTTTTAAATATGTTTATTAGATTTTTCAAAATATATGCATACATGTATTTTCAGTAAAGTATTACATATAAAATTTGCGTTGAAAAACGCTGATACATAAGGTTAATGAACAATTATAACATACATTGCAACATGTAAATCTATTCATAGCAATGTTTAAATATACGGAAAAGGGGAAGGGAGAGAGAAAGAGAAAAAAAAAAATAGGAAGGTAAAGGTCTTCCCACTCAACGAACCGGAAATTGGTCATTGTGCATTAGTGGATGTAGTTTGAATTTCCAAACTGTAGTGTATAGATTAGTTACTTTGAAAAGAAAGATCAAATCACATCAAATAATATAATCAGGATTCTAGTAAGGCACGACATTCAGTGGAATTTACAAAGTGTGTCCAACAAGACCATTTAGCGAGGTACGTCCTGGAAGAGTCTCTAGATTGACTTATTAATTCTTCCATTTTGGCAACGTGGCTTACTTTGCGTATCCAATCTGTTGTGGTAGGTGGGAGACTCTGTTTCCATTTTATTGGGACACAAAGTCTCGCCGCATTGATGAGGTGTAAGATAATGGTGTCTTTGTAAATCGAGTGGGAGAGGCTAGAGAGGTGTAGTAGGTATTGTCCAGCAGTGTAATCGGGAGAGTATGTTGTTATTTGTATGATTAGTCAATGGACTTCCCTCCAGAATCTGGCTATTATATCGCATTCCCACCAAATGTGTAATAAACTGCCCGGGGCGTTATTACATCGCCAGCATAAGGGCGACGTATTTGGGTCAAATTTGTGAATGACCAAAGGAGTTTTATACCATCTCGAGTAAATTTTGTATCCATTTTCCTGTGTACAAATATTTAATGTGCCCTTGTGTAATCGTTTGAAAACGGTTGTCCATTGATCATTAGACACAGAGATCTGAAGGTCTTTTTCCCAACGTAGATTTGTATCATCTAATTGAGGTTCAATGTCTGAGTTTAAAAGGGTGTATGTGAGAGAAATGAGATGCTTCTGAGGGCATTCCCTGTGACAAATCGTTTCAAACAGTGTCTTTGGTCTATACCATTTATTCATGGGTGCAAGTTTTTCAAGGAATTTAGAGATTTTATTATAACTGATATTGGAAACGGTGCAATCAGGGTTGATAGATTTGAAGGCATCAAAAGAAAAATGGTTACCATGGGCAAAGAAGTCTGCAGCCCCGTATGACATTACTGGGAGAACAGCGGATAGGGATGTGTTGTATTCAGGAAGGTGAATTTCAGGATTTAGGGTGATCGGTGTAAATGGTCCATACATAGAGGACACATTTTTCGTCTTACATAAGTACCTGAATATTTTCAGGGTTGTTCCCACCATGGGATGCGTTTTAGTCAACCGAGGATTTTTTTTTGGGTTGATCCATGGCAAGTGTCTTATCGGTGCAATTGAGAAGCATGAAAGTTCCTCTAATGTTATCCAATCTTTGGATTGAGCATGTACCTGCCAGTCAATTATTCTGGACAGGTGACTGGCCCAATAGTATTTGCGTAAATCTGGCACTCCTATACCTCCCAGATGTTTTGGCTCCACTAATTTGTCCCATTTGATTCGTGGTTGTTTCCCACCCCATAAAGTTTAAGCAAAGCTTCCGAAATGATGTGAAGAAGGAGCCGGGTACGTAGATGGGTAGGGTTTGGAACAAGTATAAAAATCTCGGGAGGATATTCATCTTAAGAATGTTCGCTCTGCCAAACCATGAAAACAGACCCTTATCCCATTTTGACAAGTCAGATTTAACTTCATTCAATAATGGCAAAAAATTATTAGAGTATACGTCTTTCAAATCGGAGGATAAGTTAACTCCTAAATAGGATAATGTTTTGTCTTCCCAAATAAATGGGAAGTTTTGTTTGCACAGGTTAATCTGGTCCGGGGGCAGGGAAACATTAAGGGCCCTGGATTTCGCAAAATTAATTTTGAAATTAGATATGTCTCGGAATAAGGCAAAGTCCTTCAACAAATTGGGGAGTGTAATGATAGGATTAGTTAGGAATAGAAGCACGTCGTCTGCAAACGCTGCCAATTTATATTGTTTATCTCCTATGTGTATCCCAACTATGTCCTGATTGGCTCGAATTCTACATAGGAGGGGCTCCAATATTAGAATGAATATGATTGGTGACAATGGGCATCCCTGCCGCGTCCCATTGGACACAGAGAAAGCCTCCGACAGGGCGCCATTAATTTTAATCCTTGCCGTCGGCGATGAGTACAGAAGGTTGATATATTGTAGCATACGTTCTTTCAAACCTAGAGATTCCAGCGCTTTGTGCATGTAATCCCATGCCACCCTATCGAAGGCCTTCTCTGCGTCCAATGAAAGCATAAATCCTGGAAATTTAGATTCTAGTAGCCAATTTTGAATGTTAAGGGCTTTGATGGTATTATCTCTGGCTTCCCTCCCCGGGGTGAATCCCACCTGATCCAAAGAGATTAACGTGTTTAGAAGGGGTAAAAGGCGATTCGCTAAAACTTTTGCATACAGTTTTACATTTACGTTTAAGAGTGAGATAGGTCTGTAGTTGGTTACCAGATTTTTGTCCTTATTTGGTTTTGGGACCATCACTATATGTGCTTCGAGTAGGTCATGGGTTGATGTCCATTGGGCAGAAGTAGAATTAAATGCCGATATAAAATGGGGGATAAGGAGTTCTTGAAAGGTCTTATAATAATTAACCGAGAAACCGTCTGGGCCAGGGCTTTTGCCTACTTTCAGTTGTTTTAGAGCTACAAGAGTTTCATCCGTCCCCAGTGGTTTATCCAAGTCTTTGGCCATTTTTGGGTCAATTGGTTTGGGACAATAAGAATTTAGAAAGTCTACGATCATGGATTCTCTAGATTGTGAGTCGCAATTTGGTTTTGTGACTTGTAAATTATATAGTTTAGAAAAATATATTTGAAATTGTTTGGCAATATCAGAAGTACGTGTTAGTTTTTTGCCAGTCGAATCATTTATTGAGTGTATATTGTCAAATTTCTTTTTTGAAGCATTTAGGGAATTAGCAAGGAGTCTGCCGGTTTTATTTCCATATTCATAAAAGAACTTCTGCGAATATACATTGTTTCGTTTGATCTTTTTTTCTAGGATATGAAGTAGTTCATTCCTGGTATTAGTTAATTCAGTGAGTATGTTAGAGGCAAGTGAGTGTTTATGTTTTCTCTCTAAAACCTCAATTCGGTCAGTAAGGAGTTTTATATGTTCCCTCCTATCTTTATTCCTTTTAGCTAACAAGGAAATCAGCTCGCCTCTGACCACACATTTATGGGCAAGCCACGATGTGGGAGGATGTATATCAATGGTTGAGTTTTCCTTGAAGTAAAAAGAAATTATAGATTTTAGTTTTTGGATATTGTTTGAATCGTTCAGTAATGTATTGTCTAGTCTCCAAGGTTTCCGGGAAAGGGGTTAATTTTCAAAGGTCAGGCATATAGAGATAGGATTATGATCGGATAGGATCATGGGGTCTATGGAAGTGTCAACTAGCAATTCAAGACCTGTTTGTGATATAAAAAAATAGTCTAACCTCGAGTAGGAATTATGTGGGGGGAAGTAGAAGGTATAGTCCCTCGAAGAAGGGTTCAAGGTGCGCCAAGAGTCGTGCAACGAAAGACGCTGCAATAATTTTTTAATTAAATTTAACGTTCTATATGAGGTCTTAGATGAGCTAGAAGAAGTGTCCAGAAGGGGGTTGAGTGCCAAATTAAAGTCTCCACCCATTATCACTAGGCCAGAAGCAAAGATGTCTAGAGTGTCTATAACATTTTGAAAAAATGGGACGTGTAGTCTATTGGGGGCGTAGATGTTAGCCAAGGTTACAGACTTATTGTATAGTGTGCCTTTAATGAATAAAAATCTGCCCTCCTTGTCTACTTTAGTATCCAATATTTGGATGGGACAATGTCTAGATATCAATATAGAAACCCCTTTGCTCTTGGAATCCGAGTTAGTGGCGTGTAAAATGTGAGAAAAGTATTTATCAGTAAAGATGGGGTAATTATCGGTCTGGAAGTGTGTTTCTTGCAAGAAAATTACGTCGGCACCAGTTTTTTTGAGAAGTAACAATAGTTTCGACCTTTTTTCCGGTATGTTGAGGCCTTTGGTGTTCATGGAATACAATTTGATCCTTCGTTTCGAAGCATCCACTTTGCCAGTGGAAGAAGACATTTCAATTACTAGAATGGAAGTGGGTAAATAGGTATTAAAAAAAAAAAAAAAAAAAAAAAAAGGGGGGGGGGGGTGGGGGTAGTGGGGGGAGGAACTCAAATGATAATAAATGAGAACGGTAATAAACGGTAGTGTTGAGCAGAATATGCCATATTCGATTTCGCGATATATCTCGAATATATATTCGAATATTCGAGATATATTCGCTAAATTCGAATATTCGTGATATTTTATCGAAATTAAATGATTGCGATTTTTCGCTATTGCGAATGCGAAAATAATTGCGATTTTTTGATAACTGCGGTAGGAGCACTCTGATTGGCTCAGAATATTCGTGATATTTTATCGAAATATCGCAACATGCGAATGCGATATTTATTGCGCAATTTCGAGAAATGCTGGAGGAGCGCTCTGATTGGCTCAGAATATTCGTGATATTTTATCGAAATATCGCAACATGCGAATGCGATATTTACTGCGCAATTTCGACAAATGCTGTAGGAGCGCTCTGATTGGCTCAGAATATTCGTGATATTTTACAATACAAAATAATTGCGAATATTCGGCAAATGCGGAAGGAGCACTCTGATTGGCTCAGAATATTCTTGATATTTTACAATACAAAATAATTGCGAATATTCGGCAAATGCGGAAGGAGCACTCTGATTGGCTCAGAATATTCTTGATATTTTACAATACAAAATAATTGCGAATATTCGGCAAATGCAGAAGGAGCACTCTGATTGGCTCAGAATATTCTTGATATTTTACAATACAAAATAATTGCGAATATTCGGCAAATGCAGAAGGAGCACTCTGATTGGCTCAGAATATTCTTGATATTTTACAATAGAAAATAAAAAGTGTTTTGCATTGGTGGTGATTCTTTACTCTATCCATCTGTCACAGCCGTTTGTCAATCAAACACCTTGAAGATTGAACACGTTCATGCTGCATGCTTTGGACTTTTTTTCACTTCACATATCAAAGACATTTTTATGAAAGATTATTTTTCTATTATTGGGACTATATTTCTTTATATATTTGTTTCACTGTGTATTTCACAAGTTATTTGCGCTTGCTTATTTTATAATTTGCCCACATGTCTTGTCACTAGACATATTTTTTATTCTTGTAGAGCGACTCCATTTTCTGTCTTGTATTAATTTATGTTGTATAACATTTTTGAGTTGCTGCTGTATTCTCCCCTTTTTTTAAGGTATGCGCAATTTTTTCCTTCTTACAAAAAAAAATAATATCAAACATACAAATATTCATAACAGAAACATACACAAAGCCCCCCCCTTTTGCATCAGAGACAATCAGAGTTCTCCTACCACAGTTATCGAAAATTCGCAATCATTTTCGCATTCGCAATAGCGGAAAATCGCAATTTTTTTTTTTTCAATTTGGCAACATAAAAGGATCGCCTCAGCTTAGCTACTCGGCCCAGGGTCTCTAATCATACCAGCAATGCTTTTAGACGTCGATAGGATGTGATCTGTTTTAAAAATCAAATTGAAAAAATGCGAATATTCGGAATTGCGAATATTCACCGCGAAATTCGAAATATAGCGCGATTTCTCGAATATGCTATATTCGAGTCGAATATTCGCAATGCGAATATTCGTGAGCAACACTAATAAACGGAGGTAAAGAAAAGAAAAACGTATTTTTTAGTCAAATCCCTCACCAGTAATGATCTCAGAGAGGGTGTTATTAATATAATTGAAAAACAAGAAAAAGAAAATGAGAACAAAAATTTAATAACAAAAATAAATAAATAAAAAACAAACAGGAGATATTCAGCAGTATGTTTGAAACCTCCTGTAGGAGGATAGATACAAAAATATAGAAATGCAACAATGTCTCTTTGCACTACACCAGAGGGGTGAAACAAGCAAAGATAGTTGTCACTTGGGGGTTGAAACTAACCAAGTCCAAAATCAACACTAGGACTAAATCACTGCCCGCCTCCACAAATATATATACCATACATTTTGTATTAGAAAAGGCGAATAAAGATTATATTAATTGATTACCCTACTCATTAAGGAATAAATGAATAAATAAATAACAGGAACTATAAGTTCATCACATATGACCATCTATCATACTTTGTCTGATTACTGCATGTCTGATAGTCATGCAGATTATCATCCAACATGTAAACACATACATGGCCCGCGTAGAGAACATATCTATTTGTCATAAAATGGGATAAAAATATAATAAAAGAGAACCAATTCATATAACAGCCATAACTAGTAACCATTAATAAGTGCGCGTACAAGGAGCGCTACCATCTAATTGCAGTGTGAAGTGAGGTGAGACACAACCATTAGATAGTATCACATCTAACGACAAACCAATCCTTATAAATACCCATCAAGTGATATTCATATAAGGAGATGGAGGCTAGGGAAAAAAAAAAGGGGAGAACAGGAAACATATCAAGGATGAAAGAAAACATCACATAAGACATCAATATCCTTTCCTTGCCCTCCTGGGTTTAGGTGAAGCTGTTGCTCGATGATCGGTCATTGACTCCGCGTTGGGGATCAATCTGTTATCAGACGATTGAGATCGTCGTCTCCGGGATCTGGAAGAAGTCGTCTCCATCATGTCATCTTTTACAGTGTCTTTTGCAGGAGTCTTAGCGCGAAAGTCCGCGTACCAAGTTGGTAGATCCATATATTGTATGTCCATCGCTTTGCAGAATGACAGGAGATCCTCTGGTACTCTTAGAACCGCAATGTGCCCTTGATTATTGGCTTGCAGACCGAATGGAAACTTCCATTTGTATATTATCCCCTTGTCTCGCAATTTGTCTAAAAGTGGTTTCAATTCTCTTCTATTTTGTAGTGTAATATGAGACAGGTCCTGATAAAATGATATGGTGGCACCCTCATACAGGTATTTTGCTCTCAGCCTGGCATTCCTAAGAATGCTCTCTTTAAGTTGGAAATCGTCTATATGACATATTACATCCCTGGGGGGATCAGATGGCTTGCTTCTCGCTCTAAGCGCTCTGTGAATGCGCTCCATTTTAACGGTAGTGAGTGGGGGACGTCCCAGTAAGTTGTTAAATATACCCGATATTACCGGGGTTAGCTGTTCCATTTCCACCGATTCGGGGAGCCCCCTCACTCTTATATTATGCCTCCTACTGCGATTCTCTAATTCCTCTACTTGTCGATTTAATTCTCTAAGCTGCAAGGTGTTAGCATTCACTTTGGAATTGACATGACGCAGTGCAGCTCCTTGTTGCGCAGCAGTTAATTCCACCTCAGTAACTCGCGCTGTAACTGCGCGCATCTCCAAACTCAATTCAGCAATGACAGCTGTCAGGGTGGTCTTAATGTCAGCTGCTACCAAGTGAAGATCATCAAGGCTGAGATTGTGTTGCGTATCGCCCAAGGTTGCCGGTGTTCTGTCGCTGTACGCGGGCACCGGATTAATACTCTGTAATTGAGCTCCGCTGTTCCCAATGGGGAGGTTATGTGATTCCGCCATTGTGGGACTGGGTACAGCAATTAAAGGATTGAAAACCTCCTTAAAAAGTCCTCCGCTATAGGCGGTTTCGGTGTCAAAAGATTCCCTGAGGTTGTAGGGTGTCAGGTGGTAAAAACGGGACGGTCAGTCCTCTTACCGGCGCCTATAGGTTTAAAGTTGTGTTTGTGGCGGCGGGAGCTTTCCGTTCAAGCTGCCATTCCCGATCCTGGCTAGACCACGCCCCCCTGCGGCGCATTTTTTTTTTACGTCGTTTACGTTAGGCTTTTTTCTCTGTATAGTTACCCCTGCTATATGAGGCGTAGCTAATGTTAAGTAGGGCCGTCGTTCCCGCGTCGAGTTTTGAAAATTTTACGTCGTTTGCGTAAGTCGTTCGCGAATAGGGCTGGACGTAATTTACGTTCACGTCGAAAGCAATGACGTTTTGCGGCGGATTTTCGAGCATGGGCACTGGGATTTTTTCACGAACGGTGCATGCGCCGTTAAAAAAAAACGTAAAATACGTGGGGGCAAGTCAAATTTAAATAAAACACGCCCCCAACATCCCCATTTGAATTAGGCGAGCTTACGCCGGTCCACATACGTTACGACGCCGTAACTTAGGGCGCAAGTTCTTTCTGAATACGGAACTTGCGCCCAAAGTTACAGCGGCGTAACGTATCTAAGATACATTACGCCGGGCCGACAGATAGACCATTCTATCTGAATCCGGCCCTTAGACTCCCTTGAACACAATACAAAGAAGTAGACTGATAGCATATCTATTTATTGAATCAAACAGACTCGAGAAAAATGTTTGCAGGAAAAGGCATTCGTTTAAATGAAGCATTAGGTCAGTATTTGCATGTAACAGAAACTGGAGGTTGATGAATGGTGATCAATCAATGTCAAATATCCACAGGTATTAGAATGAGAACATGCTTATTAGGCTTACCTGTCCATATGTAATTACACACTTCAGCACAATTTCAGTAAGGTGAACCATACAGTATGTTCTAATTTCTTCCAGTGTTCCTACTTAAACATATCCCACCATTCCAGGACCTATAATCTTTTTTATTTTTTTACTTTTTTTTTGCGCTTACCCCAGCAAGAACCAGTGGTTATGATGGGTCCTCTGTTTTGTCTGGACTCTTTAACCACTTGCTGGTCAGTGATGTACCCATACATCTCTAGACTTCAAGTGGTTATACTGGGATGATGCCTGTAGGGCTGGACTGGTAGGCCGGCTGCCCTCAGTGCCGTGGGGGCGCTTTGGGCTAGGCGCTTGCTGCTGCCACTTGAAAAGAAGCGATGCTTCTCCTTCTGATCACGGCGCCGCCCACTGAATGGGTTCCTGCAGCTGCAAAGTAATATGCCTAGGGGCAGCAGGAGAACGACCGCTGGATTCCTCTTTCGATCCGGTGTGGCACCTGCGGCCAGTACAGAGTAACATGCAGAAGAGGGAGAACGACAGAAGGATTGAGGTGCTGGATTTTTTTTCTCTCACTGATGGGCACTGGTCAGGCTGCATTGATGAACACTGTTGAGGCTGCAAACTGGTCAGGCTGCATTGATGCACACTGTTAAGGCTGCACTGGTCAGGCTGCATAGTAGTACACTGTTGAGGCTGCACTGGTCAGGCTGCATAGATACGCACTGGTGAAGCTGCATTGGTCAGGCTGCATAGATGCGCACTGGTGAGGCTGCACTGGTCAGGCTGCATAGATGCGCACTGGTGAGGCGTAATGGATGAGTGATTGGCTGCTGAAAAAGGATCGGACTCTATTGCCTTAAAGCGGAGTGGAACTTCCGCTCATTGGATTCCTCCGCCCCTCCAGTGCCACAATTGGCACCTTTCAGGGGGAGGGGGGACAGGATATCTGTCAAAGACAGGTATCCTTTCCCACTTCCTGGAGTCCGGCCGTGACGTCACCGTGGGGCTCCCTCCTCCTCCCCTGGCCACCGGGCTAATAGGAGATGGGAGCGGGGCCTCGCGCATGCGCAGTAGGGTACCCGACGTGAAGCCGAAAGGCTTCACTGCCGGATTCCCTTATCCGCAATGGTGACGGTAGCACCCGACAGCTGATGTGAAACATCAGCTGCAGTGCCGACATGGAGGGACATCAGGGCAGGTAAGTTTCCATTTATTAAAAGCCAGCAGCTGCAGTATGTGTAGCTGCTGGCTTTTTAAAAAAAAATTGTGCCTGGGGTTGCCTTGAACACCCCTTTAAATGTGTGAGTGTACAGATAAGAGCAGAAGATTTGGCTCACCCCTAATGACATGCAATGAGACTGGTCCCGTACACGGTCTGCTGTCCTAGAAGTCTCTGATCCTCCTATTCAGGTTCTCACAAGACTCAGCTCTGGTCCTCATAAGCCTCTTACTGACATAAGCAACAGGTCTCTCCAGCTGTGGTCCCAGCCCAGTGAAAGACCTCTCAGTGTCTCAGTCCCAGGATCTCTCTCATGCAGTGCACAGACCCCAGAAACTGGTCTGCATTGTCTCTTTCTCAGCTCTGGTCTCCCCAATCTCTAAAGAATTGCCCAGAAAAAACACTGATCTCTCCTCCTCTGTGTGGCAAGCAATTCTGGGTATCAAAATCTGCAGCTCCATTAGCCTCCATTGACTTTTATTGTTCAGTGCCCCTTTAAGGACTACAGTTTCCAGAATCTGAATATTAAATACTCACTCCCCCTGATTGGCTCAGGTCCCCTGCTGCCAGGAGGGAGGGGGAACAGGAGCGAGTGGGAGGATTTCACACAGAGCCGCTCCCATGCTCACACAGCAGGGAAGCTCAGGGTGAGAGTTGTGTCTTCTTTATGAGTCCTCATAAGAAGTGCTGACACTATTTACTACTTTACTTGAGCTACCTGAAAGGGGTTTAAAGGGTCACTAAAGGAAAAACATTTTTTGCCTAAAATGAATGTCTGCAAGGTAGACAGACAGAATAGTGTAATGATTCTGTTAAAAAACTAGTAAATACCTATTAAATTCCTTCATCTATATCACCTCCGGCATTCTAGTTTCTGTTCTCTCATTCACTTCCTGGTTTGCGGCTCTCGTTCATGTAAGAACTACATTTCCCAGTATGAATTGCAGCACGCCCAGTAATTCACACCTCCTTGAAGTCTCTAACACGTAGAGATCGTCCTGCCACACAGCTGTAGTTCCCAGGAGGGGGTGAGCACGTCACTGACCACCGCAGTAAACCCTCCCGTCACGGTGGTCAGTAAAATCAGACAAGCAGGAAGTGAACAGAACAGAGAAGAAATAGAGCAACTTCTGAGCAAAAACGAACAATGAGGAAGTGAAAAGAGGAATGTCTGCAGGTAAAGGATGCTTATTATGAAAAAAAAATGTTTTCCTTTACAACCCCTTTAAGCATTTTTTATGAAAATATAGCATCTGCATATGCTTCAGATATGACTAGCTGAAATTCAGACAAAACGTTCCAAATATTTCATACGCTTTGACATCAGGTCAAAAAGGGAAAACTTACAGCAGAGAGGCCAGCTGCCAAGAGCCCGAATGGCTTCTGACCAAAACCTCTGAGGCCCTGTACATGTCCGACTGTGTGAACGGCCTAGCGGACAGGCTTCCAGCGGACAAAAGTTTCTTAGCATGCTAAGAAACTTGTCCGCTGAAAACATGTCCGTCGGACATGTCCGATGGTTAGTACGACTCATCGGACATGTCCGCTGGTTATGACGTATAACCAGCGGCCCGAAATCCCGCGCATGCGTCAAATTGATTCGACGCATGCGTGGAAGCATTGAGCTTCCGTGTTAGAGAACGTCGGTGTCTTCTACGTCACCGCGTTCTCTGTCCGCGGGGATTTTGGTCTGATGGTGTGTACACACATCAGACCAAAAGCTCCCAGCAGACATGTCCGATGAAAACGGTCCGCGGACCGTTTTCATCGGGCATGTTCGGTCGTGTGTACAAGGCCTGAGAGGCCGCTGGCACGTTCCTACCTGTTTTAAATGTATGCAATGTGCAGCGCCACCATTACCCTCAGTATTGTCAACAATGTGTATCTAGACTTTTCCAGCTGCAGGGGATAAATTAAATATTTAGCAATTAAGAGCCTCAGTTTAAACCCTGACCATTATCTCTTGTATTATGTTATTTGTAGGAGCTAATTCCGCTGTGTGCTATTGTTACCTCTTGTGTGTGAAGTTCCGCAAAACAGAAACTGAACATGCAAATGTGGTATATTTTGTTACCAGAATGGATTTTACTACCAAAAACCTTGCACATTACAACGCAAACACCTATACAAACTGATGTGTTAAATAACAGGCCAAGCCAGCTGTGCTAACCTCTAGCACGAAGTTCAGCTCTAGCACATTATACAACTTGAGAAGGTCCTATGTAAATATGGACAGGTGGCAAATTTGTGTCCAAATTCACTAGCGTAACATTTTTTTAAACCTTAAAGGGGTTGTAAAGGTTCGTTTTTTATTTTTTAAATGGGTTCCTTTAAGCTAGTGCATTGTTGGTTCACTTACCTTTTCCTTCCATTTCCCTTCTGAGGCCTCGTACACACGAGGGGACATGTCCGATGAAAACGGTCTGCGGACAATTTTCATCGGACATGTCCGCTCGGAGATTTCGGTCTGATGGTTGTACACACCATTAAACCGAAATCCCCGCGGTGACGTGGCTGCGCCGTCGCCGCGCCGATGACGCGGCGACGTGCGCGACCCTGGAAGGTCAATGCTTCCACGCATGCGTCGAATCACTTCGACGCATGCGAGGGCTTTCGGCCGAGCGGACATGTCCGGTAAGTCGTACAGACGACTGAACATGTCCGACGGACAGGCTTCCAGCGGACATGTTTCTTAGCATGCTAAGAAACACTCGTCCGCTGGAAACCTGTCCGATCCGCCGAAAAATTGTCCGGCCGGTCGTACACACGACCGAACATGTCTGCTGAAACTGGTTCACGGACCAGTTTCAGCAGACATGTTCGGTCGTGTGTACGAGGCCTAAATGTTTTTTTTTTCTTTGTCTGAATTTCTCACTTCCTGTTTCTCCTCAGTAAGCTTGCCCCCATCATCCGGGCAGTGGTTAGTCAGCCAGAACAGCTTACTGAACAGCTTACTGAGGAGGAACAGAAAGTGAGAAATTCAGACAAAGAAAACAAACAAAAAAACATTTAGAAGGGAAATTCGAAGGAAAAGGTAAGTGAACCAACAATGCAATAGCTTAACCAATTAAGGACCGCCTCCTGCATATATACGTCGGCAGAATGGCACGGCTGGGCACAAGCACGTACCTGTACGTCCTCTTTAAGTGTCCAGCCGTGGGTCACGGGCACGCGCCCGCGACACGGTCCGAAGCTCCGTGACCGCGGCCGGAGCTGAAGAACGGGGAGAGCTGTGTGTAAACACAGCTTTTCCTGTTCTTCACTGTGGCGCTGTCATTGATCGTCTGTTCCCTGTTATAGGGAAAGGCGATCAATGATGTTACACGTCCAGCCCCGCCCCCTACAGTTAGAAAAACATATGAGGTCACACTTAACCCCTTAAGCACTCCCTAGTGGTTAACTCCCAAACTGCAATTGTCATTTTCACAGTAAACAATGCATTTTTATAGCATTTTTTGCTGTGAAAATGACAATGGTCCCAAAAATTTGTCAAAATTGTCCGATGTGTCTGCCATAATGTCGCAGTCACAAAAAAAATCGCTGATCGCCGCCATTAGTAGTAAAAAAAAAAAAATAATAAAAATGCAATAAAACTATCCCCTATTTTGTAAACGCTATAAATTTTGCGCAAACCAATCGATAAACGCTTATTGTGATATTTTTTTACCAAAAATAGGTAGAAGAATAGGTATCGGCCTAAACTGAGGAAAAAAACGTTTTTTTATATATTTTTGGGGGATATTTATTATAGCAAAAAGTAAAAAAAAATGCATTTTTTTCAAAATTGTCGCTCTATTTTTGTTTATAGCGCAAAAAATAAAAACCGCAGAGGTGATCAAATACCACCAAAAGAAAGCTCTATTTGTGGGAAAAAAAGGACGCCAATTTTGTTTGGGAGCCACGTTGCAATTGTCAGTTAAAGCGACGCAGTGCCGAATCGCAAAAAGGGACCTGGTCCTTTACCTGCATTTTGATCCGGGTCTTAAGTGGCTAAGAGCCCATTCACACAGGGACGACTTTGGATCCGGCTTCAAGTCGCCCCTAGTCGCCTCAAGTCGAGCTGCATGAGAAAATCAATGTAAGTGAATGGAGCCGTCTTAATGTACACTACTGCAGTCGCTCCGACTTCAGAAAAGGTTCCTGTACTACTTCAATCTGACTTCTAGGTGACTTGTAGGCAACTTGTACCCATTGATTTCAATGGAAGTCGCCTCAGAAGTCAGATCACTGTCTTAACAGAAGCAACAATACAGGAAGAGAACATACATTTCTCAGGCAAACCCCTCCCCCTCCCTCCCCCAGAGCTGATTGGCCACTGGAAAGCCTCCTGTCCTGGAGGCAACTTGAAGTTGCCTTGTAAGTTGCCTCAGGTCGCGCTGTGATTCATACTCAAGTTGTGTCCAAGTTGCCTCCCAAAGTCTTGCTGTAAGTCGTGTTGCCCCTGTGTGAATGGATTCTAAAGGAACCTATTAATAAAATAAAAAACAAACCTTTACAACCCCTTTAATGCTTTGCTTGTGTCTACATTTTGGTCAATTCTGTCCCATTAAACATTTTCTGCCACTGCCATTTTCTGACACTAACATCTGCAGGCTGATGCCCCTAATTCTTGGAAGAAAAATGTGCCATGCCATCAAACGCAGCCACTGTGCCATGCCATCAAACGCAGTCACTGTGCCATGCCATCAAACACAGCCACTGTGCCATCAATTGTCACCACTGTGCCATGCCATCAAACACAGCCACTGTCCCCTCAATTGTCGCCACTGTGCCAATTTCACCACTGTGCCCTTTAATTGTCGCCACTGTGCCCATTGTTGCCACTGTGCATGTCACTGTGCCCTTTAATTGTTGCCACTGTGCCCATTGTCACCACTGTGCCCATTGATGCCACTGTGCATGTCACTGTGCCCTTTAATTGTTGCCACTGTGCCCTTTAATTGTTGTCACTGTGCATGTCACTGTGCCCTTTAATTGTTGCCACTGTGCCCTTTGTCGCCACTGTGCCCTTTGTCACCACTGTACCCATTGATGCCACTGTGCCCTTTGTCGCCTCTTTGCCCATTGTCGCTGCTGTGCCCTGTAAAATGCACTTACCTTTCTGCTTCCACGTCCCTCGATGTCTTCTCCCGCCCTCGATGATGCTTCAGCCAATCAGGTTACCGATAACCAGAATAAAGCATCCGGGAGACGAGGGCTGTACTCGGAAAGCCTATCAGAGCCGCTGGCTCTGATAGGCACCTCCGCACAGCCAACCAGCTGCCATTATTCAGGTATCTGGCACCCAAGGTCCGGCCATCTGAATAGACCAGCGGCAGCTGGCAACAATAACATACATTCTTGCAATGCATGAATGTATGTTATTTGCGAGTGCCAGAGGGGGCGGCGCTGCAGTTAATATTAGTAAAAACAACATTTTAACGGAAAAATGTATTCTTAAAGGGCCCGTTTTAATTTTTTAATTTGTATTTATTTTTATTTTTGTGACTACAGGATCGTGGGGCGGCGCCCAGGCGCCCCCTATGGACGGGCCGCCACTGCCCAGGTCCAACAATATGAAACACAAGCCCTAAAGTGGATGTAAACCCACTCTCATCCTTTCTAAACTATTGCCATAGTGGTTATCTATAAGGCTATACATGCCTCCTGCATGTATCCTTACCTGTTAAATGTCTCCCCTCTGTCTGTTATGAGACCCAAAAAACTGCAGATTCTGTGGGTGGGTCTGTTGTCCGAAACTCGTTGAGTGGAGTCATGATGTCAGTAAACTCCCCGCCCTCTTCCACCAACCAAACCATTCAATTCAACAAAAATCTTTTAAGATTATACAGTATCCTACAAAAGTGAGTACACCCCTCCCATTTTTGTAAATATTTTATTATATCTTTTCTTGTGACAACACTGAAGAAATTACACTTTGTTACAATGTAAAGTAGTGATGTACAGCTTGCATAACAGTGTAAATTTACTGCTCCCTAAAAATAACTCAACACACAACCATTAATGTCTAAACCACTGGCAACAAAAGTGAGTACATCCCTAAGTGAAAATGTCCAAATTGTGCCCAAAGTGTCAATATTTTGTACGGCCACCATTATTTTCCAGAACTGCCTTAACCCTCTTGGGCATGAAGTTCATCAGAGCTTCACAGGTTGCCACTGGAGTCCTCTTCCACTCCTCCATGACGACATCATAGAGCAGGTGGATGTTAGAGACCTTGCGCTCCTCCACCTTCCGTTTGAGGATGCCCCACAGATGCTCAATAGGGTTTAGGTCTGTAGACATGCTTGGCAAGTCCATCACCTTTACCCTCAGCTTCTTTAGCAAGCCAGTGGTCGTCTTGGAGGTGTGTTTGGAGTCGTTATTATGTTAGAATATTTCCATGGGGCCCAGTCTCTGAAGGGAGGGGATCATGCTCTGCTTCAGTATGTCACAGTACATGTTGGCATTCATGGTTCCCTCAATGAACTGTAGCTCCCCAGTGTCGGAAGCACTTATGCAGCCCCAGACAATAATACTCCCACCACCATGCTTGACTGTAGGCAAGACACACTTGTCTTTGTACTCCTCACCTGGCAGCCGCCACACATGATTGAAACCATCTGAACCAAATATGTTTATCTTGGTCTCATCAGACCATAGAGCATGGTTCCAGTAATCCATGTCTTTTTCAATCCATGTCTTTAGTTTTCTTGTCTTCAGCAAACTGTTTGCAGGCTTTATTGTGCATAATTTTTAGAAGAGGCTGTCTTCTGGGATGACAGCCATGCAGACCAATTTGATGCAGTGTGCGGCATATGGTCTGAGCACTGACAGGCTGACCCCCCACCCCTTCAACCTCTGCAGCAATGCTGGCAGCACTCATACCCAACGCTGTGTCCTGGCCTAGGCCAACAAGGCCCAGGCCTAGAGCAGCACTTTGCAGGGGCGCAGCACAGAAAGAGTCCCTGCTGGCTTGTGCTACACTGTTTATGTAGCACCAGTCTTATGGGGCGGACTGGGCTGAGAGGCAAATTTGTCTAGCGCCCCCATAAAGCAGCCACACTGCTTCCAGTAAGCAGGCGGCCGGCATTCTGCAACTGTGGGGGGCGCTGCTTCCAATTTTGACTGTCCTATCATCCTGGACCACAAACCTTCCTCACTGTGCTATATATTTCTGCTGCACCATTGGCATGGT
Source organism: Rana temporaria (assembly GCF_905171775.1). NCBI lineage: Eukaryota > Metazoa > Chordata > Amphibia > Anura > Ranidae > Rana > Rana temporaria. The sequence continues at coordinate 68,460,197 of NC_053496.1, read as the reverse complement.
TATATCTTCTTAGTCCTCTCCATACAGAAATCTGTACTTTTTTTTTTTTTTTTTTTTTTTTTTTTTTTTTTTTCTTTTTTTTTTTTTTTTTTTTTAAAGTGTATTTTGTGCGTGTACTCGAGAGAGGAGCTGGACTGCAGGAGTTGGGAGTAGGCAGGCCTCCCCCAGAGGCAATCTGCCACCTTTCTCCATGCCCCGGGTGGCAATGGTGGGTGTGTGAGGGGGTCCTCCCACACAGCCCGCCCTACCTGCTCCGCTTTGAAGCCCAACGGGGCAGAGGGACTCCCTATAAGGGAGTGAGAGGATTAGCCCGCTCAACCAGCCCCATTAGTCCTTCGCCTCTCTTTTAGAGACCGCGTGGTCAAAGTGCGTGTGTTAACCCAATTTAGAGTGCGTGTGTAGGTGTGGTGGTTTTTTGTGGGAGGGGGGTGGGCGTACTAAGCACAGGCTTACCTTGCATAGCACACCCACCGGGAGCCGGGCTGAGACCACCAAACTCAATTCACATGTAGCCGAGACCGGGATCCGAACCTCTAGCTGCAGAGGTGAATGGCTTGTCAGCGCAGTGCCAATCGCGTTGAGCCACCGCAGCTCCCTCCAGAAATCTGTACTTAAAGTAGAACTATAGGCAACACTTTTCTTTTTCATTTTGGATAGAATAAGGGAGGGTTATAGCCCCTGTCAGTCAACAATTCTTTTTTTCAGATCCTCAGAGAGTTCTTTGCCAATAGGGTCCATGTTGAACTTCCATTGACCCGTATGAGAGAGTGAGAGCCCATTCACACCTAAAACCTTGTAACACTAATGGGCCCAGTTTGGACATTTTCGCTTAGGGGTGTGCTCACTTTTGTTGCCAGTGGTTTAGACATTGTCGGCTGTGTGTTGAGTTATTTTGAGGAGACAGCAAATTTACACCGTTATACAAGCTGTACACTCACTACTTTACATTGTAGCAAAGTGTAATTTCTTCATTGTTGTCACATGACAAGATACAATAAAATATTTACAGAAATGAGAGGGGTGTACTCACTTTTTTGAGATACTGTATTTGCATTTTACATATTTTATGTTATTTACCTGTAAAAGCCTTCCTTGTGTAGACATACAAGAGTGCTGCTGGCCACTGCCATCTTGGATGTGCTGTCAGCAGCCCCACAGAACTTATAGCCGTCACTCAAGTGACACTTTATAGCCAGGGTGCCTTGAGGTTTCTTCAGGGGCACCTTGGCAAAATGCCAAATGCCTAAAAATGTATCAAACATTGTATACAAGCCAGCAGGTGGATCAAGCCTGCCTTTTAGTAACACAAAGCCACAGGTTTTCATTATGGACCATTGCTGCTTTCTAGACACTGGCATCCTAACAACCAATGATGTCATCGGTTAATAAGGAGCACTTTGGTGGCATTAGCTGACTGATGGAGAGAAATTGACTGAGAAAATAAACATTGGAATACTAGTCAGTACCAGTGTGTAAAAATGGATTTGCTTTAGAAGAATAAATCACCCCTAATGTTGGGTGTCCTACATGTTTGAATGTTGCTGCGTTATGTAAACCTATTAGAATTGTTATTGACATTTTTAGAATGGGGGGCCTAAAGACTGTCCATAATTGTAAAGGATGCCTTGAGAATGTCTATCATTTTAAAGGGTGCCTTGAGAATGTCTATCATTTTAAAGGGTGCCTTGACTGAAAAAAGGTTGAGAAACTCTGCTCTATAGTATTGCCCTTCGCTCCTCCCCTGGCAGCTGCATGAAAAGTTACGGTATGTATGAAAACACTACAAGTAAACAATTAAATACTTGATCTCTCTGTGCTTTAGGCTACATGCCCACGGGCGTTTTAAAAAATTGGGCTGTAAAGCTAGTACAGACTCCAGGAAAAAAAGCTGCATGTTTTGCATTGAATTCAATTCACGTTTTGCCTCGCTTTTTCTTTCTCTATTCAAAATTAATGGTTCCCTTTGGGAGCCCATTGATTTGAATAGAGGTCACATCGTCACATCGTACCCATACCCATTCACCTGGGGGAAAAAAGTGTCAATAAAAAAAAAACACACTACAAAGTAATTTATTAGGCATCTCCAGGGTCTTCTTCCGACTTCGGGGGTCTTCTTCCGACTTCTCCGCTCTCTCCGGCATCTTCTCCTGCTCTCCGGTACCATCTCCGGTTCTTTTCTCGCTCTCCGGTGCTTTCTGCCAGAACCATATTTACTAGGTAAACTGTTTATAGAATTTAACAATTTGGGTTTACATACACTTTAAATTATATTTAAAATGTATGAGTTTAACTTTAGAAAGAGTATGGAATGGTGAATTTTTTTTCTGTTTGTCCACAAGGGTCAAATGTGTGCCTAGGGAATGATTACTAACTGTGGGGAGGTGCTTTTACGGTGTTCCTGCTTCACAGGAGCACAGGATCCATGTCTTTTTGTACTCACGGAATGACAGTCTGCCTTGTGTACATAGGCAGATTGTCATTCTGTCAGAGGACCGAACGATTAGCAGGTCCTGGCGGACATTGGGTCTGCTCCCACTGTATAAATTCACAGCAGGAGCGAGCTGCCGGCGTTAAAAACCTGTGCCCAAAAACCAAAGGCACTGATTCTATGATTCTGCACAAAGCGGCTGCCCTGTAGCAGTAAAACTGCTATGGGGCGGTCATAAAGCTGTTAACCATTGACACCACTACATTTCTGATTCACTCCCTGGTCATCTACAGCTCCCTCCTCATTACATTATCTATCCCCCCTTCACTCCATCATGAATGCTTCTGCAAGACTCATTAATCTTACCAATTGCCCAGTGTCCTCCAACCCTCTCTGCCAATCCCTCCACTGGCTTCCACTCACCCAATGTTAGTACTAACAGCAACTTACAAAGCCATCCACATTACTAACATGGTCTTAAAATATCAACCAAGCCGCTCTTTTTGGTCCTCCCAAGACCTCCTGCTCTCTTTCTCCCTTCTCACCTCTTCCCATGCTCGCCTCCAGGATTTCTCCCAAGCTTCTCCCATCCTTTGGAACCCCCTACCCCAAACTGTCCAACTGTCTCCTTTTTTTTTTTTCACAAAGAGTAACTGTCTCCTAATCAATCCATCTTTAGATGATCCCTGAAAACCCTTCTCTTTAAAGAAGCCTATCCTGCTTCTAACTAATACACTGTTTTTTACTTTTTCCATCAGCTCATCCCCCACAGTTATTACCTTTTGTATCACCTGACCCTTCCTTTTAGATTGTAATCTCTAACAAGCAGGGCCCTCTGATTCCTCTTGTAACAAATTGTATTGTAACTGTAATGCCTGCCTTCATTTTGTAAAGCACTGCACAAACTGTTGGCACTATATAAATCCTGTATAATAATAATATTAATAATGACATATATAGCTACACCCATTTGTTAATTTAGGACCCCATATTACAAAGCAGTGTTTACCTGCATCGCAGCTCTATTTTATTTTTATCTTTAGTACCCCTTACTCAACCTTTTTGCAACTGTTTTCAAATGTCCACCAGATGGCAACAAAACATTATTTTAAGTTTTTTTAATCATTTGACTCTAAAAAAGTAGATAAACAAATCATTTTCCATAGCGTGTGGGCCAAAAAGTGGAAACATCCTGTGTTCAAAATGATACGGTCGTTAATTAGCATTAACAGCATTAACACTGAAAATATACACGCCACATTTGAATCGCATAGCAAATGATATATGCAAAGAGTCAACAATATGGGTACCTCATGAGTAAATGTTCTTTTCATTTGCATTCAATATACTGAAAGCACAACACATTAAATCCAACATAATCCTTTTCTGCGGACATAAAAGAGGAACATACACCAGGGTAGGAGTTCGATGCGAAGAGTACAGCAAACCAAACAAGAGAGACACATTCATATCCAAGATAAAAAGAGAGAAGCCTGAAAGGAAAAAAAAATGTATAAGCCAGACAATCAAACACAGCAAGAACATTCACAATCGCCATCAGAAGTAGTAACAGGACTGACGCCATATGAATTTTTCTCATTATCTTTCTTGATGTTGGAGACTGTCGTTGGAACCTTGGTGAATGGTTACATTGTGATCGTATTCTTATTAGTCCTGGTGACCCAGAAAAAACTTGGCTCTGGCAACATAATCCTTACTTGCCTAAGTTTGTCTCGCTTTGGCTTTCAGTATCTGGTGTTAGGTTTGTACGTGTTGTCGTACTTATATTCAGATGCTTTTAACTCACAAAGCAGCATAAAGAATCTACAATATGTATGGCTGTTTTTCCATAACATCAACGTATGGCTGACTGCTTTACTCTCCACATTCTACTGTGTAAGAATAGTCAATATTCAGCAATGCATTTTTGTCTTTTTGAAAACCCATTTTGACAGATGCGTCCCTTATTTTATCTTGGCTAGCGCTGGAATCTCAGCGCTATGTAGCAACTCTTTTACTTACACTGTTTTCAATGTGGACAAATTTGACAAAGGTAATAGGTCGTCACCATTTATTTTAGGTGGCTCAGACTTTGCAACCTTCTCTACCACTTCAGCAGTGAGCATTGCTCCTCCATTTCTTCTGTTTTGTGTTTCATCTGGGCTGGTTGTGGGCTCTCTTTTCAGGCACATGCGCAAGGTTAAAGGGCAAGAGAGAACTGGCTTCAGAGAGCCATCATTACATGCCCATCATAGAGCTGTTAGAATGATGGGTGCCTTCTTCATTTTCTTCTCCCTTTACACAGTAGCATTTAATCTCTACGTATCCGGAATATTGGGTAAAGGAATGTGGGCCAGTTTTTGCACTATGGTCATTGGTGCTTACCCTTCATTACACTCTCTTGTGCTTGCCATTGGGAACCCTAAGCTCAAACAGACTTTCAGGAAGATTCTACAAAAGGGACATTGCTACTGCTGCGAAGCAGAGGTGACTCAGATAGAGACTATTGATTATTAATGATTTCTTTCTGCATTCGTCCATACACAGTTCAGCATCAGGAAACTCTTATAATACCATCTGAATTAGAAGTTGATTGGGTGCTCTATAAGACATGCATAACAAGCAGCTTGGTGAAAACTTTTCACCTATGCCCAAAAGTTGTAAGATGATTGTATACAACTAAACCTGTCATAAAGTTAGCGTTAGATTTTCTATAATCATTCTTTATCTGTGCTCGTACTACTAATATGTATATTGATATAAATGTTCATGAATACCAATGACAATATAAGTAACTCATTTACAATTATTTTGTATGCTTCTGAAACTTTCAAATGTAGAAATGATACATTATAAACTACGGGCTCCTGAATAGTCTTGAATATTTGGGTCCAAACTGACACTTTGTATTTTTTATTTATGACCGAAGAGGGATACTGACCACCCCAGAGAACCCCTTAAAATCATTAATAGGTCTTAGGGAATCTCTGCCAAAACCAATTCATTAGGAGTAAGTGAAAAATATGCCTCATACATTGGTGGTCAGTGGAAGGTTTTCATCAGAATTCTACCCTGGGAGACAATATGTCAGTTGCGGACATGCAGGCGGCATATCCTTAACAGACATTGATTGACAAACTGTTTGTAAATTTACTGACTGTTGGCAACTCTGCAAACCACTATACCACCAGTGTTTTAAAGAGACCCCATCATCAAACCATTTATTTTAACAAAAACTTTCCCTTATGAATATATCAACCTTTAACATATGTTGTGCATGATATTTACCTGTAAAAACCTACCTTATGTGGATATCCAAAAAGTGCTGAGACTGTTACTGGGCACCGCCATCTTGAATGTTATGTCGGAAGTTGCAGCAGACTCAGAGCTGTCACTCAAATGATATTCTATAGCAGCCATTCTCAACCAGGTCCTACAAAGGTGGCTAAGGGTTCAATAAGCTCAGTGGTGCCTGCATTGTTCCTCGACCCAACCAGTGCCATGACACCAATGATAATTTTATCTGTCTCAAAGTGTAGAATTCATATAAAAACTATAAAGCTGTGTACACACGATCAGTTTGTCCGATGAAAAAATACCAATGGATTGTTTTCATCGGACAAACCGATCATGTGTGGGCCCCATCGGTCTTTTTTCCATCTGTGTTAAAAAATAGAACATGTTTTAAATTTTTCCTATGGATAAAAAACCGATAGGAAATTCTGATCGTCTGTGTGGAACTCCATCGGAGAAAAATCCATGCATGCTCAGAATCAAGTCGACGCATGCTCAGAAGCATTAAACTTCATTTTTTTCGGCTTGTCGTATTGTTTTAGGTTATCGCGTTTTGGCACGGTTGGAATTTAGTCTGAGGCCCCATACACACGAGAGGATTTATCGGCAGATACGGTCCAGCGGACCGTATCCGCGGATAAATCCTCTCGAGGATTTCAGAAGATTTCTATGCGATGGCGTGTACACACCATCGCATTGAAATCCGCGCTGAAATCCTCTGCCGATGACGTGTCGCACCGTCGCCGCTATTATGACGCGGCGACGGGCGCGACGCTGTCATATAAGGAATTCCACGCATGCGTCAAATCATTACGACGCGTGCGGGGAATCCCTTTGGACGGATGGATCCGGTAAGTCTGTACAGACGAGCGGATCCATCCGTTGGAATGGATTCCAGCAGATGGATTTGTTGTGCATGTCAGCAAATATCCGATCTGCTGGAATCCATCCCAGAGGAGATTTCTCCGCGGAAACGGATCCGCTGGCGTGTACACACCATAGGATCTATCCGCAGAAACCCATTTGCTGGGATTTATCTGCGGATGGATTCTATCGTGTGTATGGGGCCTGATAGTGTATATGCAAGACTGATGAAAGTCAGCTTCATCGGATATCCAACGAAAAAATCTATCGGATTTGATTCGATCGGAAATCCGATCGTGTGTACAGGGCATAAGGGGTTGCATTCCTTCCACTGACCACCAATGTATGAGACATATTTTAGACTTACTCCCAATGAAATGGTTTTAGCAGGGGTTCCCATGAGCTAAGAAATGTTTAAGGGTCCCTCTGGGGTAAGAATTTTGAGAATGGTTGCTTTATAGTACTTCCATTTACTCCTTCCCTAGTTGTTATATATAAATGAAAGGAGCTATACTAGAGAAGTGATTCTTCCTGTAATTCTAAAGGATAAGTTCACCTTAAAGCATTGCACCCATCCTCAGCAGATTGTGGATGCCATACAGGATTCCGGGTGTGCAGAGACACACTGACAGGAAGAGATAGTGAACTACCACAGAACTCAACAGTGCCGTGCTATTTCCTTGAGAACTACAAGTCAAAGGCTGTTGGTACTTGTAGTTTCCCATTCCCATTCACAGAACTCTGAAAAACTGTAATATTGTGGTATGTAAATGAGAGGAATAATGTAATATTGATTTTAATAGGCAATGATAGCTAGGGGGGAAGGGATATTGTGAAATACTGGGCAGATAAACACAAACTATAAAGGGGATTCTTTAGTAGATTTATATATTTTTTCATAGTATTTATTTTAATATAAAATATTTTTTTTTTATATATGTTATAATATTTTTTTTCAGTATACTATAGGGATAAATCTTTTTCATTACATTTTTATTTTGTATTATATATTTTTTTGTCTCTATTTCTGTTTCTATTTTGTTTTTTATTTTATTTAGTTGTTTCCAGAGTGAGAATGGATACGCTAGTGCATTACATATCATAGTATCTGCTCCCTTATGGCGTATGTATTTCTTAGGAAAGGATGAATTACATAATAATTAATTTATTTTTAGTTTAGCCACGGCACACTTTACCTTAATATGGCTTTCAGAAATTCTTTCAACAAATGTGAGCTACAACAAAATGGCAACCCTAGTCCATAGGGAGATAAACTACAAAAAATGGTGGTGGAATAACTCTATAAAAACCTCAAGGGGCAGACTGTCCAATCAATCCCCCTGATAAAGTCACGTGCCCTGTGACAAAACGCGTAGGGACGGGGCTTGGATGGCAGCATGTCGCTCAGTTTAGGATGGCAGTGTGTTCTCTCCTACATTGCGATATTAGTCACTGGAACAAATAGAGAGGGTAAATCTCCTTAATGGGGACACGGCAATGTAACAGGTGTTCTTATCCCTCTCCACTTTATCTAAAACTAAAGAAAATATACTTTAAAGCATATATTTTAAAGGAGAGAAGCATGCAGGCTAGAGTTGCCAGCTCATTCCTTTAAAACCAATCACATATTAATTACATAGATTCTCTGGCTGATTTAGTAATTAAACTCACTTGGTGCCTTATCTGCATTAAATTAGCCTCAGAACCCTTGTAATTCATATGTGTTTGGGTTTAAAGGGATGAGATGGCAACCCTATTGCAGGCTGGCTTCGCAGATGTTTTGTTGCCTGGCTGTCATGCTTATCCTCATGCTTCAATACTTTATGTTACTTACTCAGAACAAGTATGTAGATAAGCATGTCTGACTTTTCTCTGACTTTTCTGATCTGTGCACTTATTGAGGGTCAGAATTAAATTGAAACCAAAGTGTCAGTATAAACAGTAGTATGTAGCAATGAAGTTCCATGTGCATATTTTATGGAAGGTTTCCTTTACTTTTGCATTATATAATGTATATAATCTTTTGCAATATGATTTTTTGCTTAAAATATGTTTTTTGTGTAGTAGTTCTGTGTTTGCTTTCTTTTAGTATTTAATATAAAATAAAGATTATTTATTAACATATAGAAAAGCCATCCTTCCTGTGTCAATAATATAATTAATGGCTAAGCGCATTCCTGAGTGAATATTGTATGAATTAGTGATTATACTGATTATGACATAAATATTACTGGTTAAAACTGTCCTCTACTGGTGACACATTATCTATAAGGGAAAGAAAAAAATCCTTGCTACATTTAATATCTACATTTCCTCTACAGAATACATTGCAATAGGATATGCTGACCAGCAGGTGGCAGGCAAGCCATAATTTTCACTGCAAGCAAGCTACCAAGAAGAATATCAAATTATATATCACAGTGAATTAAAATATGCTGGAAGAAAACTCTTAAATAATAAGATCTCAATAAATCTCTGTGAAATATGAGTAAAGTTTTAGCAATATATTCTAAACTTTCTTTTAAATTGCATGATACTTACACATACCCTAGGCTGTATTTACTTGACTCCATTCGTTATTTTCTCTCTCAAGTCATAAACACGCACTCCACAAACATAACCACATAGGTATTGAATTGCTATTATTTACATAAAATGGGTTTCAATTATTGAAAGGCTCATTTTATGAATTATCTCATAAAGATGTATTTTATCATGACTTCAAGCAGCTCTTTTTTTCTGCTCTCCTCAATAAACGCCTCATAAACTCAGTTATCTCCTGTTGAAGCAATAGTATTTTATGGAGTGGTAACCTCTGCAATAATACTTGTGCAACCAAAATACATAAAAAATAAATACAAGTACTAAGTAAATGTTTACTGTAGTAAATGTATGTTAAACATGTAAAATATTCCGTCCTTTAAAAAATGTAAAATATTCTGTCCTGCAAAAGGGTGGATAAATCACAAATGTAAAAGAAACCACTATGCAACCTATTTATAAGACATTTGTTGCATGAATGTCAGAAGCATTAATGCAAGCTGATGGAAGTATCACTGTAATTTTCCCAAGAGGTTAATTCCTGTTCCATCAGCTCCGCCAAAATGCGGTGTCGTTTTTTCATTAAGGTATTTCAGAAAACTTTACCGCATTTTGGCCACTAGATGGATCTGACAATACATGCATTAAAGCGGGGGTTCACCCGTACATAAAACTTTTTCCCCTTAGATGGATGCTCGTTTTGTCTAGGGCAATCGGCTAGTTGTTTTAAAATATGAGCTGTACTTACCGTTTACGAGATGCATCTTCTCCGTCGCTTCCGGGTATGGGCTGCGGGACTGGGCGTTCCTATTTTGATTGACAGGCTTCCGAGAGGCTTCCGACGGTCGCATCCATCGCGTCACGATTTTCCGAAAGAAGCCGAACGTCGGTGCGCAGGCGCAGTATAGAGCCGCACCGACGTTCGGCTTCTTTCGGCTACTAGTGACGCGATGGATGTGACCGTCGGAAGCCTCTCGGAAGACTGTCAATCAAGAAGGAACGCCCGCTCCCGAAGACCCATACCCGGAAGCGACGTAGAAGATGCATCTCGAAAACGGTAAGTACAGCTCATATTTTAAAACAACTAGCCGATTCCCCTAGACAAAACGAGCAGGAAGCTAAGGGTTTTTTTTGAAAAAAATGTCTTATGGGTGAACTCCCGCTTTAATCTCTTAGAAAAATGACATTGACGTTTTATTCAACTTGATTAATAGATCCTTATGGTAAGAAGTGTGACTCCTGTTGAATACAGTGTTTTCAGCATCAGGTCTCCTCTATCCTGATTATCTCAAGATGTCAAGCACAAAAACACTACAATATAATATTAGAGCCGCTTTCAGTCTTTTGTAAAATGGTGTAAATTATTCCCTATAGGGACCTTATTTAAAATAATGGAAAAAGCAAGGTAACTATGCAACATACCCAGGCCCGGATTTTTTCCCTTTGCCGCCCCAAGGCCAGGTCCTTCAATGCCGCCCCCCCCCCCCCCGACCCCCACACCCCACCATTCTCGTCCTTTATCGATGACTGCTACAATAGATCAATTAAAAACATATTTCCACACACGAGAACACTGAAAATAACTGTGCCCACTAATTGCAGCCTCTGTGCCCATGAATGAAGCCTCTGTGCCCGCTAATTGCAGCCTCTGTGCCCACTAATTGCAGACTCTGTGCCCATGAATGCAGCCTCTGTGCCCACTAATTGCAGCCTCTGTGGCCACAAATGCAGCCTCTGTGCCCACTGATTGCAGCCTCTGTGCCCATGAATGCAGCCTCTGTGCCCACTGATTGCAGCCTCAGTGCCCATGAATGCAGCCTCTGTGCCCATGAATGCAGCCTCTGTGCCCACTGATTGCTGCCTCTGTGCTCACTGATTGCAGCCTCTGTGCCCATGAATGCAGGTAGCCTCACTATTTCCTGGATGGATACCACGCAGCGCTTCCCTCCCTCTGTCCTCTGGTGCTCGGATGTCACAGAGCTGGGTCTGTGTGCAAGGTCCCACCCCCCCAGAACAGCTCATGTGATAGGCGGAACAATACAATAACACAAGCTGGTCTAGGGGGGCGAAACCTTGCACACAGACACAGCTCCGTGACATCCGAGCACCGGAGGACAGAGGGAGGGGAGCGCGCCGCCCCTGCACCCACTGCTGCCCAGAGGCCTGGCTTCAGTGGCCTTGTGAGGAATCCAGCCCTGGACATACCCACCGATTTAAGTCCTGAATGTTCCAATAGATTTATATTTTATTTACAGGCTTCTGCAACCTGAAGGAAGATACAAGCCACGCCACGCTGCAGCCCACTGGTATCTGAATTGCAGGCGTCTCTGGATGACCTGGAACACCCTCCGGTCCACTGCACTGAATAAGCAATGCTGTCTGCAGAGATCCCTCTGAGTATAGCTGTCTGGCTCCCTGCTGTGTAGGCCAAAAATCGTCAGCAACTCACTGATACACAGAACTCCTACTGACAGAGTCAAACAACGTCCAGAGAGGCTAATATAGGCCGCTCCAGCCCCTTTTATATCTTTTCCCAGCAATCTGTTCTGTCCACTCAGCATTCTGTTAATTGTAGTTCAAATCAGTCCTGCTGGCATAGTCACTTTCTGAACTACACATCCCATGATGCTTTGCTCTAAATCCTCACACAGGAAAAAGGAAATTAACACATAGAGTCCAGCAAACAATAGAGGCAACCCTACATTAATAATGCAGAAAATGTCTCTAGATTTTAGCCATAATAGCCAACCACATCCAAAGCAAAAAAAAAGTATCTGGTATACTGTAGGTGCATTTTAACTCTGAATCCTCGATTGCTTATATTTGATACTCCTGTATTTTTCAGGCACAAAGCAGCAATAACTTTAGGTCACTGCGCTGATTTGTCATGGCAGCAGTTGGGTAAAGAAGAAAGAGTACAAAGCCTTATATCTTGATGATAGCATGTTCTTTCTATATACTGTTTTTCAGCTTATCATTCCTCAAAGAATTATCTTCTGCCACAGATCCTTTCATCTGCCTGCCCTGATAACGGATTAAGTGCAGCAAACTGAACACTGGAAGTTAGTTTCCTGGCATATTTCCTTGAAAATTATAGTCTATTAGAGATATTGTTGTCATTATAAATTACAGAAACATTCAGGAGTTTCATCTCTTCTCTAATGTAAAAAAAATTCTGAAAAATTAATGAACTTGTTGGAATTTCATGCCATTATTTTAACAAAAACGATCATTTCTAAGAAGCTTTCTACTCTGGAACAATATTCATTTCTAATGTAAAAGAATAGTAAATGTTCACATGAATCAAATGAGAGCGTGGGCGTTCTGCTTCTAATAATACAGTATAATGTATCCAGTAAAGCTTGGAATTCTTAAACAAGGTCCAATTAAATAGATTATTAGATGAAATCTGATTATAGTTAATAAGAAACATGTAGTCAATGACACTAATCCACTGCTGGCTGCTTGCGATTGTAGGGAAGATCCAGTGGTACTACAAAGCTACAACGCTCAAATAAGCACCCATCCCGATCCATGGGCTGGTCAACTGGATCAGGTGACCTTTCTACCCTAAGTTTAGGCTTAAAGCAGAGTTTCACCCTAAAACAATTATATAACATTACATCCAGCATACTTCCGACATGTACAGTATGCTGGTATTTTTTTTTTTCCGTCGTACATACCGTTTTATTGTTATTTTCCCCCCGGGTTCTGATTCCCGCGGGACTGGGCGTTCCTATTCAGAGGTTAGATGATTGACGTCTGGTGAAAAACTTCCCCTGGCGCATAAGGCACGTCGCCAGATTTCCATAACTAGCTGACCTGCGGGCCAGCTCTATACGGCGCTATACGGTGCCTGAGCCCGCCGTGTAGAGCTGACTGCACAGGCGCCATATAGAGCCGACTCGCAGGTCGGCTATTTACGGAAAACTGGTGACGCGCCTTATGCGCCAGGGGAAGTTTTTCACCAGACGTCAATCATCTAACCTCTGAATAGGAACGCCCAGTCCCGCGGGAATCAGAACCCGGAAGCCGGCGGGGAAAGAACAATAAAACGGTATGTACGGCGGAAAAAAAAAAATACCAGCATACTGTACATGTCGGAAGTATGCTGGATGTAATGTTATATAATTGTTTTAGGGTGAATCTCCACTTTAAGTGGCTTGCCCAAAAACCTGGACTGGATACATGAAACCACTAGTCATAAATGTAATAGGTGGAAAGGTAAACAGACCTGGTTCAACAGTATTCTCATTGCTTTGCAGAGCATGCTATAAACTTTAGTCCTTGATTCTGCTGAACAAAAAAGTTTAATGAAGTGGGCAAAAGAAAACAGAGAAGAAGAAACTGCAGATGTAGATGTAGACTCATCAAGGGGAGGGAAAAATCTAGTAACAATAACAGGTCTTCAAACCTGTTCAATGACTGCTTTTTCTAACAGCTGCTGGCTGGGAGCTTCTACTGCACCCACAGTCATGAAATTACTATGGATAAGCCAAGTGATTTCAGCTACATTGATTTCACAAAATGATTTTTTCAAAGTAGAAACTCTCAATTTCGCTTATTGAGCTGCTCAGCTGGAATTTACTTGAAAAGAAAAAAAAAGAAAAAACAGCTTTTATGTCTTTATTTTGAAGGTGTGTATTTTTCTGGTCATTATGTGTTGGTTGTTTTAACATTCTTTGTGTTATTTTTATTATTGTTTTCATCATTCTGTCAAAAAAATCATGATGTGAAAAAGGAGCCATTTTTGGCACAAGAACAGGTGCAGAATTGGTAAAAGAAGCTTCCATAAACCTAAGGAACCACTTAAAGTCCATTGCAACTTTAAAAATAACAAAACATATCTTTCCTGTTGATACCAATGCATTTCATCAAAGTCTGTCAATTTTCTTTGAAATTTAAATGGTATTTTCACTTTTGCACATTTAAAACCTCATTGCATGTTTGTTATGTGTCCCCATTCACACAGCATATCTTTTTATTTTTTATTTTTATTTCTTAAATATGTCTTAATTTTTAGATGTTTCTTAGGAGAAGGTTTTCATGACTGACTGCAAGCATTTCTCAACATGTTCAATGTGATCTGTCCCAAGGTAAAGCCTTAGGACATGATGCGCTTGTTCTCATTAACATACACTGAAAAAACCCAACTTGTAAATCTTTAACCCTTTGTTAAGACAAACATTGTTCTCATCTAGCTTACAACTGATGAGGTGAGATCTGTAAGCCCAGTACAAACAGGGTTAATTATGGAAAACACAGACCCCCCCCCCCCCATCATAAACAAAGAGAACTGAGAGGAATTTTTCCTAGATGGTGTTTCCTGACCAGAACGTCTAAAAAAACAAAAATCTGCAATTTTTTAATATATTTTTTAAGGATATGCCATGTATATGGGGACATGTAACACTTATAAAATAGGTGTTACCCCCATTTGGTTTCAGAAGTGGAAATACACCTTAGGGGAAATTAAAACATTCAATGTCATGAATTCCTAGTAATGATAAAAATGGGCAGTTTGTGAAACTTTTGACTTATGTCTATTGATTAAATTATAGCAAACTCAAGGGCTTGAAACAAAAAAATTAATTAAACACCTCCCCAGGGAGAAGGAGGTTCTGGAGAGGGCCCCCATGGTCAGAGAGATCTTGTTGCAATCTAAACTAACCCAATCTATCATTCCTCTTTATCGCTCTCTCCCCCTATTTTTTCTCTTTCTCTTTTTGCTTTCCCCACTCCTCCCCTCCCCCTTCCCTTCTCTTCTCTTCTCCTCCCCTCCCCCTTCCGCACTCCCCTTTTTATTTCCCCCAGTACAAGGGTGAATTTAGCGTCTGCTAGAAGGGGTTCATTGGCAATTGTATCAAATCTTTTTTTTACACTCTTTATACCTGTAATAAACCTTTCTCTCATAGATAGAGAGGTTCTGCACTCCATCGTTTACCCTTCTCCCCCGTTCTCCTTTTTATTTTTTTTATATTTTTTCCCTCCTTTTTATTTATTTTTTCAATTTTTCAAATATCCTCCCCATATGTTTTGGGATCCACCCAAGTTGATATGTTACTTATTGTTTGTTTTGCGTTTTACATTGTCATCCTTATTCTTGCACATTGACGACAACTTGACTAACATCTTGATTTAACTGTAATACTTTCTAAGCTGTTTTCTACAAATACACCAATTGTGACAATATCTGACTATATAGGATCAGTAGTCAGCGGATCTCATCACCTTCTCCACTTGCTGCGTAGACTCATCCCCTTCATCCCAGAAGAGGAGAAAGCAGTAGTAGCTGGAACAATCATCAATTCCTGACTGGACTACGCAAACTCCCTCTGCATAGGACTACCTAAATACCAGATTTTGCGCCTACAAGTCATCTAGAACACGGCAGCCAGACTGGTAACGGGGGAAAAAACCCTGGGAATCCATTTCCCCATACCTGAGGACCCTTCATTGGCTAACCGTAAAGGATCAGATCACTTTCAAGACCCTCTGCCTCACCCACAAATGCACACAAGGAAATGCTCCTCAATATTTATGCAAGAAAATAAAACACTACTCACCCAATCACATTCTCCGATTAACTAATCAAAACCTTCTCCACATCCCCAACCCCCGCTACAAACCGAAGGGAGAACGAAGATTTGCAGTCCAAGGACCACGGCTACGGAACGCTCTACCCACAAAAATCCGCATGGAAGAAAACCACCGGGCCTTTAGGAAAAAACTTAAGACCCACCTCTTCTGAAAGATCAGTATGACGCTGAATGGAAAAAGTGCCTTGAGGCAATTTAGTTCGCATTTGTATCGCTATACAAGTTACTCACTCAACACTCACTCACTCATATGATGGTCATAGTCATATACTGTATGTACTAAAAACCTTTATTTTCAATAAAATTAGTTTGGGGAAAAAAACAGGAAATTCAAATATGGTAAATACAAATATACTGTATATACATATAATTTCACACAAGCCACTGTGCAATCAAATATTTTTAAAAATTACTTTTCAATTTCAATGCGCAGCTTTTGAGATTTCCTAAAGCAAACAAAAACTTAAAACTGTAATGCGCCAACCTAGAGGTATCCACAACACTTTATGTATACATAACTGCATCAGAAATGTTTCTTGGTTGCATGATTGGCTTACTGTTTTTCTCAGAAGTCTGAGCTGACTTTACAAGTCAGAATACAAGCAACCCCTGCAATGCCGCAAAAGCATTTCTTATTACAACACTGAGACTTTTCAGTTGTTGATAATTAAGGCAAACATTCCCATTCAAAAATCAGTTTAGGAAAGGACATGTCAAAGAAAGTGTGAATTTCTTCAAAATGTAAAAATGCATGAATCTAAGAATGCCTTAAAGCGTATCTCTTGTCAAAATGTAAAATCACATATTGATTCTCACATTGAATTTTAATTATTTTTAGCTTACCCCTATTAATCTGAATGATCTTGAACCTTGTAAATTTACTTTGTAAAGAATCCAATCATTTACCTCCTTGAATTCTGTGACACGTACATTATATAAAAAAAAGGTAACACATTATGCACAATCACTTACAGATAAACAATCTCCAATCAAGAGAATTTGTTTAGATGGTTCCACATGTAAACATCTTATTACAGATGTCTATAGACTTCTTACCATCATCGACACCGTCCCATTTTCTAAACATAGTTATGTGCTTTAGTGGGAGAATGCAATGTGCTGCACTCTAGAATTGGAAGAATGGAACAAGATTTGGGATAACGCTAATAAAATGTCCTTGTGTACACTTTATAAAGAAAACTGGTATATAATTCTATTTCATTGCTATTTCACCCCTGAAACCCTACAAGCTATAAATCCAATACGACCTTCCACCGGAGTGTAATGAATTTACGGGGACGCTATACCACATTTATTGGGAATGCCCCAGGATATATCCCTTTTGGGAATCTACTGGAACCCTTTTAGAATTTTTGTTTGGCTCTCCAATCCCTTTAGATCAAGTCCACTTCCTTCTAGGGCTGCCAATATTAAACACAGCCAAATCAGCTTTCAAACTTTTCAACCATTTCTTAACCATGGCTAGATGCCTGGTAGCTTTGAAGTGGAAACAATAGCTACCACCCTCTCAAACAAATCTATATAAACATTTCCATGGTGTTCATAATATGGAATACTTGACAGTTCTACTTCACAATACCATCCCTATGTAGCGCTACCCCCGAAGGAGCCGCTGATCAGATTTTGGATTGGCGTATTTAAGTTACCTCTGTGTTATGTCTAGGGATGATGATGGTGATGAGAGCAGTAACGGAATGTCCAGACTGTGGATTGACATTTTCAATGCTTTATTTCTGGCCCAACATGACCAACAGTCAACTTGAGGTAGATAGGACAGATTGATGAAACAGAATACACCTTGCAGATACAGGCAAATGGATGAACAGAAGCAGTCTTGCCTCATAGTAGCAAATTTTTCCTCGTCGCCACTTCAGCCAAAGTGGGTAAAGTGCCCCTGGACAGGTCCCTCTCACAGGCCTGGAATCCAGAGTGTCACTTAGCTCTCCTGGGAAGGAACAAGTCTCTGCCACAGACTTGGCTCTAATAGAATTAAGATTCTTGGATGAGACCTCTGCCACAGGCCTAGTACTTCAAAAGTTGGACAGTAGAGCAAATCCTCCCAGTGTATAATTTGGGGCCACCGATCGACAGTTTGTCGCATACAACCTGTCAGTGTCTGGTACCCAGATCCCCGATGGTTCGTTCAAGCCCTATTGGATCACCTGCCTCCGGGTTTTCCTCAGACTGATCCCCCACCGAACAGCACAACTCGCTTGGGATCTTCTCAATGGAGATGGGGGAACCCAGTAAGTCACTGGGGCCCCTTAGCAGCATCAGTTGCTCCAGGCCATGAGGGCCCAGAGTCAGGAACTCCACGTGGCACGTGCGCCCCGGCTTGGTAGGCCATATCGCCAGGGCACGTGATGTGCGCACACTCTAAAGGTGGGTGCCGCACCTGGAACCAGGAACCCGAGAAGAACCCCTAGCAATGGCCTCCGCCACAGAATTACCCCTCCCCAGCATGCTCCGTGAGGGAAAACTCCTCTAATTGGCTGCTGGGGAGAAGCGGCTCCGCCCGGACCCCTCTGGTGCCACCTGCCATCCAGAGATGGAAACGCATCTCTGGAGCACAGAATGACCCACAGGACAGTTCAGGATTGGCGACAGCCAAATTTAAATAAATCAACATGGATTAGAGCAAATAAGTCTCTCATCCTACTAAATTTAACATAGCACCTGTACGGATAAGTACACAGGCGCTACACCTATATTTAAAAAAATTTGGCACCCTGGCTGTAGAGATACCTCTCTAATACTCCATTAAACCACCTGAAAATGCTTGGGGTTGTCTGGCAGGGGGGATCATGCCACCCCCTCACACTTTTTTTGTTAACTAGGATTATACCAGTGCTTATATGATGACTTCTGGATTTTTACTATATTTTTACTGTCCATAACTTTCAGAATCAACAAGCATGGTAAACATCAAACATCAATACTTGGAATAATCCAATACTACAATGGCTCCACCTTTATAAATCAGTTTGATGATCATCATTTAGAGTTTTGTGGGCTAAAGTTTCCCCTTTAAATTAGAGGAAACTCTCAGATGGATGGCAGAAAGATGTGTATCTTACTGTCTGCACAACAATTCCTAGACTTTTGAACTGTCCAGGTGGAATGAACACATTTTTTATCCTAAATCGAAACATGCATTTTTTCAGACTTCAGATGAGAAATATCTTTCTCTGAAAATGATGTTTCTTATTTAACATTTAACATATTTTTTCATAAGGAGACAGAACATAAAAATACATATATGATGGAGGTTTCTTGTACTCTGTATCACATGTGGGATTTGTTCTTGTGACCCTGCTGAGGTTGTCTATATTGCCTCCTGTTGGCGTTAGAGAAAGGGTGTTCTCATTTGTGTTTGTTCCCTTTGATTATTTTGATTCACTATTACAGGACAACTCAATTGGCTTATCAGATTTTGTCAATGATTTATGACTGCCATCACTGGGCCACTCTCATTAACCCACTCTTGGTGTGTGGCAAGAAAATGTACTTCTGTTAGAGACTCTTATAAACCAAGGGTATGGCTCACCCTCCTGGTAGTTCAAGTGCACATGCTTGAATTTCTTGTGTTTAATTAGTTTCTGTGAGTTAGGATACCTATCTACCTACGTCTATTAGATTGCAATCCTTGGATACTATTTTCTTCTTTACCAATTTAGTCTCTGAGGGGGCTGTTGTGATCTTCCTACTGATTTGACAGACCTGAAGCTTTACTTCTTAAACAATTCTAACCATGTCACTATCGCACAAGTTATGTTTATGACATCAGACCGTTTAAAGTGTTACCTTTTACATTTTGCCAGTGCCAAAACATTTGATGAGACCTGCCAAAACAGGACCAATTCTGGCTAAATTCCTGTGGAATAGTGGTATCCCTATTTTATGAATGATTCTGAATTGATGCAATGCAAATATACACATTTTTATCAAATAATCACTACAATGTAGTGACGTGGCAGGTGGAACCACAACACACCATTTGGCAAACCCTATAGCAGTGCCTCTAACTCTGGAAAAATAGCAAACTGGAGATACTGCCTGTCAGACAGGTAAGTATTTTTCTTTTACAGTAAGCTTTAAAGGGGTTGTAAAGGTACAATTTTTTTTCCTAAATAGCTTCCTTTACCTTAGTGCAGTCCTCCTTCACTTATCTCATCCTTCGACTGTTGACCGGCAGCCATGGGTGAGACCTGTCAAAGTGGGCCAGTCTGGATGAAGTCCAGGGCCAAATTTTTGTCCCAGTCCAGCCCTGATCTCAACTGTTCAGCTTTATATTGAATTGATTTTCTGACCACCACAATTAAAATGTTTTCTGGACTACACTAGCAGCTTAATGTTTTTACTTATTGCCTGGGTTAGCTGTTTTATAATGCTGTATATTAACCAAAACAACCAAATATAAAATGTCATTAGCCTTTCCATCTAATGCTGACATCTGATCGGTTTCTAAAGATTACTGTATACCTTCTCTTTTTGCAATGTGTTGTAACATAAGCCCTGCAGCCTTCATCTAGCAATAAACCTGCACTACAATTTTTTTATCAGCAGCAAACAGACCTTTAGAAGTTTCTTTATCATTTACTGGATGGTGTAGCTAGTTAGACACTGGATGCGTCTAATTAAAATACGGTAAATAAAGCAACTACATTTTCCATCCAATCACTATCACAGAGGCTGACATTTGTAAGCTTGAAAACCAGGTAATGCACTAGAGAAGGAGGAGATGTCAACAAAAGCATCAAAGAACCTTTATCAGGAAAAAACAATTGTACATAATAACACACAGGAGAGTTTCACGCATGCCACAAATCTTCCATGTTATCAGAAGTGACTGTGCGATCTTGAGTTACACCACAAGCTGTCTCTTTAGTCAGTTTTAACAAGCGATGAACAGGAGGGATGAGGTTTGGATTTTTTGCATACTGGGTGTGTGACGATTTCAAGGAATTCAAGGTTCTGGTTTATGATGAAATTTACTGGACTGAATTTTAAAGGACACATAATGCCTGCCTGACCTTTCAACTGTGAGCAGCAGGGTATCCTCACTAAAAAAGAGTGGATTTCCAGCAGAAATGTGTGTGTTGTAGTACTTCAGGGAGAGCTGACAGTCTGGATAAGGAAAGTTAGCTGCTTATACAGTGTGTATACAATGTATTAATTATTTAGACTGATATTAATAAAGGGGCAGATCCTCCAATGAGTAGGCTGCATTGTTGGTGGTGGAAACATATAGCTAGATTCAGGTAGCTGGGCGCATCTTTGAGGCGGCGTAGCGTATTGTATTTACGCTACGCCGCCGTAAGTCAGAGAGGCAAGTGCTGTATCTCAGTTTGAGAATACACTTAAACATACGACGGCTTAGATTCCGAGTTACGACGGCGTATCTCTTTGTGAATCTAGCCAATAGAGTGAAGTGGTGTTTGTTATATCACTGAGAGTGGTGATAGAAATGCTGTTGAAGATCACAAGCTGTCTTTGGAATAAATATAAGAGGCGTATGCATTGGACACATTTTGGTGTTAATTAACTAAAACTGGAGAGTGCAAAATCTGGTGCAGCTGTGCATGGTAGCCAATTAGCTTCTATCTTCAGCTGCTTGTAAAGACAGAAGGTTTTTTATCTTAAAGGGGTTGTAAACCCTTGTGTTTTTTCACCTTAATGCATCCTATGCAACAGGGATTCCAGACGAAAAGTTCTCATCACAGTTTTTCCGATGGGAAAACCGGTCGTGTGTACGGGGCATTAGATTGGCGCACCTTTATGCTTGCACAAGAGGTTTTATCAATAGAGTTGTGGCACTTAAAATCCCTCTTGCTTCCTGTCATATCATTGTATCCTTTGTGCTCTGTATATCATATGTATGTCATGAGCGGAGACAGTTTCGGTGGCGTTTGCCAAACATATACCAGTTCTTCCATTTTCTGATTTATGAGATGTCTGCAACACCGATTCTGTATTTGTTGTTTTTACTCAATACAATTTGTTTGGATAAAGAAAAAAATGGAGTTGGTCGCTGGCTGGTTGGTAAGTTTGAGCTTGGAAATCTCTGTCTATTTGTTGGACATGCATCTCCCTTCAAGTGCTCCATGCTGCGGTAGACCAGCTATAGGGGGGGGGGCATTGGGACAGGAAATCCCACTCCTACTGAAGCCCTCACTCTTCCCCCCAAAAAAATACATGCCAAATGTGGCATGTAAGGGGGCAAGGAGTGGTTTAAGCAGAAGTTCTACTTTTGGGTGGAACTCCGCTTTAGGGAGGGCTCCTTCCGGGTCCATCTGTCCTCACCTATCCATTAACCTCCCTGGCGGTATGATTATGTCTGGAATTTTGTACCAAAAGCGGTACAATTTTTTGCATGGAAATTTGGCGTTTTGTATTGTAGGCCTGCAATTCTTAGGAATAACTCACTTAAATCTGTCCAAACAAGAGTCTAATAGACATCCCGGGTATGATAAAGTTTGAAACACAAAATCATAAATTATAATATAATAAATAACTATAAATAATTATAACAAATAATAATGTAATTATAATAAAAAATATTCAATAATGTAATCAAATCAAAAACACTGAAATTTGCTCAGTTGCAGAATTGGCGCTGTCATTATTTTTATTGTTTGATGACGAATTTCCCAACAAATCGCTATCGCTCAATTCTGCAAGTGATTCTAATTTATTATCGCTGTTTTCTAGCTGCTCTAAAAGCACATTTGATGTAAAGGGACACTTTTGGTTGCTATGGACAATCTCCAGTTTCCAGGCAGAAAGAACAGTTTTTATTATATAAAAGTGCATGCAGGACACTGGGCAGACCACTAGGGACAAAGGGGGTGTGTAATTATTTCAAACGGTACTGTAATCTGTAAGATTACAGTATACTGTATGTGTATTGTGTTTTTCACTTTTTAAATTTGGCGCCGAACTCCGTCCCCATGCGTTGTAACGTCGCAGGTAACGGAGCTTGGCGGCACTGTGAATCGAGCGAGGAGACACAGCGGAGGAGCCCGCACACACAGCGGGGACACATCGTAGGATCCAGGGATAAGGTAAGTAACTCCCCCCTGTATCCTGCAATGCAATCCCGAGTCTGGCTCAGGGATACCGCTTTTGGTATAAAAAATTCACCCCGAGCCAGACTCGGGATTACCGCTAAGGAGGTTAAAATTCATGTGCTCTCACTGTAGAGACTCAGAAGTCAGAGTTAGGGACTACAGAAAACAGGGTGCCTCGACGGGGCCTGTAGCTTACGCATGTATTTGCAAATGTGTGCAGATTAAACCCCTGTTCTTAACACATATTGCTAGACAGGTCAATTTGGTTGGTCGCTGGCTGGTTGGTACGTTTGAGCTTGGAAATCTATTTGTATTTGTTCCAGGGCTCCTTGCTGCAATAGACCAGTTAAAGGTGGGGGCAGTGGCCACTTGTTTGTGTCACCAGGGATGCAGCCTGGGTGGCCAGGAAAGTGAGTGTGTGCCCTACTCCTCCTGAACCAGACCAGCGCACATGGCTTTAAACATTGAGAGAATAGCTTGCAAGAGGGGGGAAGCAAAGTGTGCCAGGCCAAAAGTTGCCAGTCATCCCCTGCTTGCAGCTGTGCAGCATACCATCATCATGGGGTGGGCAGCGGGTCCCCACTTACATGCTGCAATTATTTCACATCCATACACATTCAAACTGTCACACAAGACCCATTTAAGTCAAGTGATAAATTCACTCTGTACAGTATACAGTACATCTACGAGGGATGTATTTACTAAGTATCAGCCCTCTTTCCTGCTTCATCACAATGAATTTCAGCGCTTATATCCAATGAATGATTCATGATGTGGTAAAACTAGTCTGGGGAAGAGCTTATCCCAAAGTCCCATAGCTGTGCTGGAAGTGCACTGAATGGAAACTGAGCCACAATTTACCCATAGCAGTTTAATTCCCACTTGTGAGTAAGCAATCACTGTGTCATCTTTTCACCGTGAGAATAATTTTTTTAATGTTCTTTTTTTGCATTCATTTGAAAATGAAACAGCAGTTTTGTAATTAAAAATTATGTTCAATATGTCAACTATATACATTGCAAGGATTTTTGGAACTTTATTGCAGATCCTTATAAGGATTTCAGTGATTCCGTCTTGTTTTCGATGGCAGCTTGTGCATTTTCTCTGTCTATACCTTACCCTTGTTTTCTATCCACTGGCTGCATCTTGCCTGCCTATCAGTCTGTGTGGTTGCCCTGCTCTCACCTACCTCCTGCCTGAATCTCCACACTCACCCGTCTCTCCTCCCCATGTCCTACCATTACCTTGTCTCTCCTGCCCTCTCACTTGTCTGTCCTGACCATGTCTCCCACCCTGCAATCACCTGTCTCTCTTGCCTGTTGTCCTGCCCCCCACTCTTCTTTCCTGCTTGTGGCTCTGATTTTCTTTCCCCATTTCCCCTGCTTATGTCTCCAACCTGCTCTCACATGTCTCTCTTGCCCATGTCTCCACCCTGCTCTCACCTATCCATCTTGCCCATGTCTCTACTCTGCTCTCACCTGTTCCTCTTGCCCATGTCTCTACTTTGCTCTCACCTGTCCCTCTTGCCCATGTCTCCACTCTGCTCTCACCTGTCCCTTTTTCCCATGTCTCCACTCTGCTCTCACCTGTCCCTCTAGCCCATGTCTCCACTCTGCTCTCACCTGTCCCTCTTGCCCATGTCTCCACTCTGCTCTCACCTGTCCCTCTTGCCCATGTCTCCACTCTGCTCTCACCTGTCCCTTTTGCCCATGTCTCCACTCTGCTCTCACCTGTCCCTCTTGCCCATGTCTTAACCCTGCTCTTACCTGCCCCTCTTGCCCATGTCTCCACTCTGCTCTCACCTGTCCCTCTTGCCCATGTCTCAACTCTGCTCTCACCTGTCCGTCTTGCCCATGTCTCCACTCTGCTCTCACCTGTCTCTGCTGCCTGTGTCCCTGTCCTGCCCTCACCCTTCTTTCTTGCCAGTGTTTCTTGTTTCTGTCCTGCTCTCGCCCTTCTTTCTTGCATGTGTCTCTGTTCTGCCCTTGCTCTTATTTCCTGCTTGTGTCTCTGCTTTGCTCTTCCCATCTTTCCTTCCTGTATCTCCACCCTGCTCTCACTTGTCTCTCCCAACTGTGTCTCTACCCATCTTTGTTCTATTTTCACCCTGCCTCTCTTGCATGTGTCTTTGCACTTCTGTTACTTTTTGTCGCTATCTCCACCCTGCATTGCCCAGTGCATGCCTGTTTTTTCCAGCCTTGCTCTGTCCTTCTTCTCTTTTCTCGGTCTTTAGACAATTTTTTTTCACTCTCATCTGTTCTCCTTTCCTGTGTCACCACCCTCCTCCATCCCATTCTTACCAGTTTCTCTTGCCTGTGTCTTTGATTTATTTTCTTTCACTCTCACCCTGCCTTTCCTGCCTGTAAATCTGCTCTGCCTCTCCTCCCCTTTGTTCTTTTCTGCTCACCTGTTTCTTATTCCAGCAGTCTCTGAGGCTATAATTGAGCAGATGTAGATGTTGGTGATATGACTTTGACACCGGTGTTTGTCAGCACAGGAAGGTTGGTCTTTGGTACAGAGCAATCCAATGCAACAGGAGTTAGTATGCAAACAAGGGGATATGTTTAAATAAGTGAGGGTTGACTTGAAGGTTAGTTAGAGGGAGTGTTAAGTTTAGGATTATTGGATATTGGTAAGGATTTTTGGGAGGGTTAACTTAAAGTTAGAGTTACAGGGAGGGTTTGTGTGTAGGTTAGGCTATAGGGAGGGTTGGTGTGAAGGTTAGGCAACAAGAAAGATTTGTGTGAAGGTTAAACTACAAGTAAGGTTGGTGTGCAAGTTAGGCACTAGTTCAGTGTAACGGACGAGCTACATGTAAGATTAGCCCCAAATCTGAATGTTAAAGTGGTTGTAAAGTCAGAAGGTTATTTATCCTATTGCATTCTACGCATTAAAGTTATTGTAACGTCTAATTGTTTTCTATAAAAAGTAACAAACATGTTATACTTACCTGCTCTGTTGCAGTGGATTTGCACAGAGCAGCCCAGATCCTCCTCTTTTTGGGTCCATCTTCTGTGCTCCTGGCCCCTCCCTCCTGTCGAGTGCCCCCACAGCAAGCAGCTTGCTATGGGGTCACCCGAGCCAAGTCACAGCTCCGTGTGTCTATTCAGACACAGAGCCCCGGCCCAGCCCCAGCCCCTCTCTCTCCTGATAGGCTGCCTGATTTTAATTGACAGCAGCGTGAGCGACGGCGGAAACACTTGTGGACATCGCTGGACAGAGATGGGGCTCAGGTAAGTATTAGGGGGGCCAAGGGGGGCTGCTGCACACAGAAGGCTTTTTATCTTGATGCATAATGCATCAAGATAAAAAACCTTCTGACTTTACAACCTCTTTTAGATAAAAAGCCTTCTGTGTGCATCAACCCCCCTAATACTTACCTGAGCCCCCTCTCTATCCAGCGATGTTGTAGGATTTTCTTGGCTGCCCAGGACTCCCCTCCTTATTGGCTGAAACAGCAGCACAGTGTCATTGGCTCCTGCTGCTGTCAATCAAATTCAGTCAGCTCTGTGTCTAAATGTATACATAGAACTGCAGCTCGGCTCGGGTTCCCCATAGCAAGCTGCTTGCTGTGTGGGCACTCGACAGGAGGGAGGGGCCAGGAAAGCCAAAGAGGGACCCAAGAAGAGGAGGATCTGAGCTGCTCTAAATATGGTTATAATAACATTATTATTATGTTAACAAAAATAAAAAACAAGACTTTAAAATCACTTGAAGCTAATTTTAAAGTGTTACTAAACCCAGGACCCTGCATTCACTATATCTGGTCTCCCACAGTACACAGAACATGGAAATGCAATTATTTTAGTAAATATAAACTGCTAAATACCTTTTCTCATCAGCAGTATATAGCAGTCTTGTGACTTCTATCAGGGTCTGGTTAAAGCTTGCAGGAGGAGATTTCATTCTACTCTGACTGTCCTATGAAGCTGCAGAACCCCTGACCCTTGTCTTGTCAGTGCCTATTTGCCCTAAGCTGATCACATGCACCCTCCCAAGAAAAAAAAAATTCTCCAGCAATACACACCAAACTAAGCATGTGCAGAGTGCCCCGAAGCCTCTGTTATATCAGCACAGGACTGGGGACAGTAAAAGAAGAGAATTAACCACTTAGATTCCACAGTGAGTATAACTTGCATGCTTTACTGCATATACAGACTGATTTTACTGTTATGTGTTTAGTAACACTTTAAAGCAGAGTTCCCCCCAAAAATTGAACTTCTGCTTTTCGGAACCCACCCCCCTCCAGTGTCACATTTGGCACCTATTAGGGGGGAGGGGGGGAGCAGATACCTGTGTAAAACAGGTATTTTGCTCCCACTTCCGGGCATAGATACCCGAGCCACCCGCAGGTATCTACGCCACTTCCTTCATCCCCCTGCTGTCTTCTGGGATACACACAGGTCCCAGAAGACAGCAGGGACCAGTGGTATCACGCAGTTCAAGTCGCGCATGAGCAGTAGGGCACCAGGAAGTGAAGTCACAAGGCTTCACTTCCTGAAGATGGCGGCGGCACATTGCGGGCACCCTGGACAGGTAAGTGTCCTTATTTTAAAAGTCAGCAGCTGCTTTAAGGTCAGTGTAAAGGCTAGGCTACAAGTAAGTCTGGTATGACGGTAGGCAATAGGAAGGGTTAGTGTGAGGGTTAGGTAATAGGGAGGTTTAGCATGAAGGTTAGGTTACACGGAGGGTTAGTGTAATGGTGGAGCTTGGAGCATCTTCCTCTAAAACTACCACATCTGATTGCAGTTCAGTGCCTTTTTTATAATACTGAATTACAAAAATGGCTCCTGTAGCAATTATACATATTACATACATTTTATTAAGCTGAAGACTTCCTATAAACATACCTTCACTTTGTAGAGAAAACCTCATTACATGCCTCAGTCTGAGCATTTAGAGAGAGATTGATCACCGCTCAATGAAGGTTCATGTCATCAATCTCCATTAGTTCCAGGATCATGATCTGAGATGAAGGGACAATGTCCTTGGTGACTAGGCCAACCAGGAATGCATGTATTTTCTGTGGAAGTTTAATGGCTCTATTTATTCAAGCTCTTGTGTACTGTTTACCAATTCTATTCTGTCACTAAATACAAACCTTGAAGCTACTGTAATATTACAAGAGACTCATGGTCAGGCAGCAGTCAATGTGAGGAAATTGCCTGTCACATTAACATGTGAAACCATATACCCCTTGCACAAACCTGTCCAAGGCTTTTTCTTTCCTGCTAGTGTCTTGTGCCAGGCCTATTTTTAGAATCCACAGTATATATATATACAGGTGCGAACTGACCAATCGGGCACTCGGGCACTGCCCCATGCCACTAGGGGGCCCAATCAGGGTTGCCAGCCTCAGTAAAACCAGGGACAGTATGTAAAAATCTGTGTTTTTTTAAAAAAAATCCCATTATAGCTGCTCCGCCTCTCCAGTACCTTTAAGTGTGTGTATGTACCGTATTTATCGGGGTATTGCGCGCTCCGGCGTATAGCGCGCACCCCTAATGTGGACCCGCAATTCCTGTAAAAAAAAAAAAATTTAGTTCCCACAGTTTTGGTGTCTTGCGCGGCGGCCTCGTCGGGTCCGGCGTCCGTCTGAGGCTTCAGTGGTGTCTCCCCGTCGAATCGCCGCTTCCCGCGCTCAATTTGAATGCCTGCGCCAACGTATACCGAGTGCAGTACACTCGTCTACATTCGGCCAGGCTCGGCTTCGCTCGTGCTCACGCTCTGTGACGTTTATGCGTGAGCACGAGCAAAGCCGAGCCTGGCCGAATGTAGACGAGTGTACTGCACTCGGTATATGTCGGCGCAGGCATTCAAACTGAGTGCGGGAAGCGGGTATCGGCGTATATCGCGCACCCACGATTTTCCTCTTATTTTAAGGGGAAAAAAGTGTGGCGTATACGCCGATAAATACGGTATATTCTGTGTGTATGTATACTGTGTGTGTATACTGTGTGTGTATTTTGTCTGTGCATACGGTATGTGTATGTACTGTGTGGCCCCATAATCTATTGCCCGGGGGCCCCATGAGTTGTCAGTCCGCCCCTGTATATACAGGTACATATATACAGTATATGCATGTACATGAATATACAGATGTCCTAACTCTGCCCTATCTGTGCACTTTAATTCTCGTTTTACATGATGCTTTCCCTATATGTTTAAAGCGGTAGTAAAGCAAAAAAAAAAAGGGTCCCCCCTCCCTGCAAGTTTATTCTATAATGTGCTAGTATGCATTGCATACTAGCACATTATGTCAGACTTACTTTAGAACGGATGCCTCCAGCAGCTCCCTGTCACCGCTGACAGGGATTCCATCTTCACCCGGTCTTATTCTGGGTTCGTTGGCTCCTGCCGTCTGATTATGTCACTCTCCTGCATGCCTGCAGGCATGGCACGAAGCTCTGAAGGAATGGCACAGGTATGCCGTTCCTTCAGAGCGCGTGCTCCCATGACGCCACTGGCTGCTGCTTGCTGGAATGTCTCCTAAACGGTGCAAAATTACCTTTTTTTTTTTTGCTTTAAGTGTAAATGTGAGATCTGAGGTCTTTTTGACCCCAGATCTCGCAATGAAGAGGCCCTGTTATGCTTATTTATATTACAAGGGATGTTTAGATTCCTGGAAGTAAGAATAAAAATGGTCAAAATATTTTTTTAAAGGGACAGTGTAAGAATAAAAAGTAAAACGTATGAGAAAAAAAAAGTAAAGCTCTCTGTCCATCCGAGCTTGCAGGCATAAGCGAAGGCATACTTATGTCGCGCCCACATATGTAAACAATGTTCAAACCTCACATGTGAGGTATTGCTGCGATCGTTAAAGTGAGGCCTCGTACACACGACTGAACATGTCTGCTGAAACTGGTCCGCGGACCAGTTTCCGCGGACATGTCCGACCGTGTGTAGGGCCTAGCGGACCGGATTCCTGGCCGAGAGGACAGTTTTCCAGCGGACAAAAGTTTTTTAGCACGCTGGAAGCCTGTCCGTCGGACATGTCCGATGGTCAGTACGACTCATCGGACATGTCCGCTGTCCCGAGAACCCGCGCATGGCGTCAAAGTGATTCGACGCATGTGTGGAAGCATTAAACTTCCGGGTTCGCACACGTCGCCGCCACGTCGCCGCGTCGTCACCGCGTATTCTGTCCACGGGGAATTTGGTCTGATGGTGTGAACACACATCAGACCAAATTCTGCCAGCAGACATGTCCGATGAAAACGGTCCGCGGACCGTTTTCATCGGACATGTCGGGTCGTGTGTACGAGGCCTGAGAGAAATAATTCTAGCACAAGACCTCCTCTGTAACCTTGAACAGCTAACCTTTGGAGATTTTTAAGTGTCATGGTATGTCGCCATTCCACAAGCGTGTGCAATTTTAAAGCATGACATTACAATAATCTACTAACTGAGCATAACCTCATCTTTTACAGTATACAAATAAATTGGGTTACCGTTTTGTTTTTTGTCACTAGTCCCCCAAGCAACAGTTTATTCACTCCAAATACAATAAACAGTCTAGTGGTTTGTCTTTTTATAATTAATTGCTTGTAGAAATTGTCACAGGAGAGTGGTTAGGGCATATGATATTTCAATATGATTAGCAAATAGCAGTTAGAGGACAATCTTTTCCCTAAGTAAATGTGAATGTTGAATTCACAGCTGGGGACCATAAGGCAACTTCTGAACAGTGACAGAGCAACACCTTTCTTTTAGCTTTCACTCCAAGATTCTACTGAGGACAGAGCAATGGCCAGTATTTGGAGACCCTATGAGAGCTGTCTCAGTCCGAAGCTTCCAAAGGCACTTCTATCCCAAACCACACAGTCACCAGAAATCAATTCAGGGTCATTACTCACAAGTCCCCAGGACAGCTGCCACCTTCCAGCTTCCTCTGGACTCCACCCAGTGAGGGAGACATTCCTTTCTCCAGACCAGATTCCTTTTGATGAAGTCTTACAGCCAGCTCCATATCAAGTCCATATAAGACCCCCAAAATCAGCAAATCAGTCAGGAGGCTGCCTGCTAGGTGAAAAGAGACACCTCTCCAGGGCTTTAGACTATTTATCAGCTTCTACAGCCATGTAACGGTCACCACTGTTTACGCCCTTCCATCCCATCCACGACAGCTCATCTGACACTCCAACCGTCCAACAGACATCAGACATCCCAGAATAACGAGACTTGCTCCATTACTGGTTTCAAAATGAAGACAACTTTAATGGTTTCTTCTCAGCTTATATACAGTACAAGGCATGGAAGTATTCAAAGGGACAATGAAATCTCCACCCCCCTAATCACACACTAAGGCTAATTACTAAACATTCCTTCATTAACAGCATAACAAACAAAAAACCATCACACAATGATCTCCTTCCAATCCACATCCCCAGACAGACGCTCTTCCTCCGACAAGTACATTCCACACATAAACAGTATTTAGCATACATAATTAGAGGTCTGGGAGCAGACCTGCATTAACACCTTTACACAAGGGACAATGAAATGTCTTCCAGGCCCTGACTCAATTAGCATGTCACTAGTCAGGGCTAATCATAGAAATGAGTCATAGAATATTCTTTGCAGGCATTAAGGAATATACTGTAAATCACTGTCCACGCCAAAACAATCCAACATGTGTCCCCCATCTCCTGGCTCAATCTGTGCCCAAAAGTGACTCCTGTTACAAGCCACCATCTGGGCACACCTCCCCAGGGATTGGCTAGGACCTAATCAATATGCAGCTGGGTTATTCTTACTCCCTAAGCTCTAGAAACGTCTTCTAGAGGTAGGAAAAAAGCAATCAAACTCTGAGCCTTTGAAGCCCTGAACACACCAGACTAAACAATGTGTACAAGAACTCATGATATGCATTAGGTTTGCACCAATATCGCAACTAGTATCGGTATGGGTGCCGATACCGAGCATTTGCACGAGTACTTGTACTCTGGCAAATGCTTTGATGCCTAGTCCGATACATGGGCAGCCTCAGAGTTGATTGGTGCAGAGGTGGGGGAGTTACAATCACGATCTCCCTGTTTGGCTTTTAACCACTTACCCCCCGGACCATATTGCTGCCCAAAGACCAGAGTACTTTTTGCGATTCGGGACTCTGTCGCTTTAACAGACAATTGTGCGGTCGTGCGACGTGGCTCCCAAACAAAATTGGCGTCCTTTTTTTCCCACAAATAGAGCTTTCTTTTGGTGGTATTTGATCACCTCTGCGGTTTTTAGTTTTTGCGCTATAAACAAAAATAGAGCGACGATTTTGAAAAAAATGAATATTTTTTACATTTTGCTGTAATAAATATCCCCCAAAAATATATAAAAAAATTTTTTTTTTCCTCAGTTTAGGCCGATACGTTTTCTTCTACATATTTTTCGTAAAAAAAAATCGCAATAAGCGTTTATTGATTGGTTTGCGCAAAAGTTATAGCGTTTACAAAATAGGGGGTAGTTTTATGTCATTTTTATTATATTTTTTTTACTAGTAATGGCGGCGATCAGCGTTTTTTTTTTCCGGTACTGCGACATTATGGCGGACACTTCGGACACATTTTTGGGACCATTGGCATTTTTATAGCGATCAGTGCTATAAAAATGCATTGGATTACTATAAAAATGCCACTGGCAGTGAAGGGGTTAACACTAGGGGGCGGGGAAGGGGTTAAGTATGCCTGGGTGTGTTCTTACTGTTGGGGGGGGGGGGTGGCCTCACTAGGGGAAACACTGATCCACGGTTCATACATTGTATGAACCGAAGATCAGCATTTCCCCTGCTGACAGGACCGAGAGCTGTGTGTTTACACACACAGCTCCCGGTCCCCGCTCTGTAACGAGCGATCGCGTGTGCCCGGCGGCGATCGCGCCCGCCACGCACACGCACGGGAGTCGGGGGCTGGGAGAGAGGACGTCATATTACGTGCTCTCGCCCAGCAGAGCCACCTTGTGGACGTATTTCGACGGTGCGCCGTCGGCAAGTGGTTAATAAAGCAGCTGGTAGCTGCTTTTCCTCCTCTCCTTCCCGTGGCTTTCAGTTGCTTTATTGAAAGCCCCACAGGGAGATCGTTGATTATAACTCCCACCACCACTTCACCAATCACCCCTGACTGTCCCTTGTATCCTCTTCTGACTCCCCGGGTCCTATGTGTCCTCCTCCAGTCCCCCTCCATGTCCTCCTCTGGTCCCCATCTGTGTCACTTTCTGTGTCTACCTCTGGTCTCCCCCTGTCCCAGATCTGTCAGGATGGAGAGCGGAGGAAGGAGTCAGTAAATATGTAATTTACCAGCTCCTTCCTTTTCTGAATGCAATTTACCAGCTCCTTCCTTTTCTGAATGCACAGAGTCAGTGATCACTCACACTGTGCATTCATAACTGAGCATCGTAAAGCATTGGTAAAAAAATAACAAAAACAATAGAAAAAATAATAATAAATAAATAAAAAACTACTGACACAGTCCACGCCTCATCAGTGCCTATCAGTGCCGCATATTAGGGCCACTGTCACATGACATTTAAAAAGTACCGGTATCAACTTGTACTTGTACTTGTACTCGGTTTTAAAGAAGTGGGATTGGTGCAACCCAAATATGCATACTTGTTCTGAAACCATTGGATTAGCAAACCATCCACTTCACCTTCAATGGAGAGATCAGCAACTGTACACTCTGTTTTTTTTTTCTGCCTCTAAATGCTCCATGTTTGACTATGTGGCCATGCACATTTAGAAGTTTACAGGCATTTAGAGGCAGAAAAAAAAATCACTTGTGCATTCAGAAGAGGAGTGTTTTCGCAGAGAAAAAAAGCCAAATGCTTTTAGGCCTTGTACACACGACCGGATCTATCCGCTGAAAACGGTCCGGCGGACCATTTCCAGCAGACAGATCCGCTGCGTCCGGCTGCCGGATTTCTATCTGATGGTTGTACACACCATCAGACAGAAATCCGCGCGTAAACAATACGCGGGGCGTGGCCGCGCCGTCGCCGCGACGATGACGCGACGACGTTGGCGGACTTGTAGTTTAAAGCTTCCACGCATGCGTCGATTCAGTACGATGCATGCGGGGAATGGCGGTCGGTCGGACGTGTCCGGTGAGTCTGTACAGACGACCGAACACGTCCGACGGATAGATTTCCAGCGGACAGATTGGTTAGCATGCTAACCAATTCTGGTCCGCTGGAAACTGTCCGATCCGCCGGACAATTGTCCGCTCGGGCCTACACACGACCGGATCGGTCCGCTGGAACCAGTTCCAGCGGATAGATCCGGTCGTGTGTACGGGGCCTAAGATGTAAACACATCTAAACTGACC
The DNA here is from genome assembly GCF_905171775.1 of Rana temporaria. Classification (NCBI taxonomy): domain Eukaryota; kingdom Metazoa; phylum Chordata; class Amphibia; order Anura; family Ranidae; genus Rana; species Rana temporaria. The sequence goes on along the minus strand of NC_053496.1, from coordinate 68,426,071 downwards.
TAGGCGCATTTCACGTTTGAGTGTTCATTCAATTTCGTGATCAGAATAAATGAATATTCTGCACAATGAAAATAATGAAAGCCCACATGCTCATGCCTGAACAAGCCTCTAAACGCATTTGTAAAATGCAGCTTTAGGCATGTTTTTAAATCTGCTTTTCTCCTGCCAGGAGAAAAGGCATTTAAAAGAGGTGGACAAATGCCCAATATAGAACTCTCACTGGCTCTCATTAAAAGTGCCCAACTATGCCCACCTTTTCTACCCAGCTCCTCCATTCATAGAAGCTGTGCTACAGCTTCTTTAAAAGGAAAAATGATCTATGAAAGGTCAATAGATATTTATAGATCACTTTTAACTCATAGAAGTTGTAGTTCAGCGTCTTTGAATGGAGAAGCTGGGTGGAAATGCATAGTAGGTTTTTTGTTTTTTTACTAAACTTAAAGTGATGGTCCGGCAACCTTTCTTTTTTTTTTTTTTTATACATTCAGACACTTTCCCAATCCTTATATAATACTCACTTTTTGGGAGTTTTAAAACTGCTGCTCTCCATTTTCATTTGCAGGAACAGTTTATAAAATGTGATCCCGGCCATTCCCATCTTGCTTGTGGGCATTTGAAGCCCACAAGCATAGATTTCCGGGATGCAGTGAATGCTGAGCTCCCAGCATTCACTGCTTGTTCCCGCATATGCCCAGTGTTTACGGTGAGCAGCGCCGTAAACTTCAGGGTTGCCATCTCAACGGGCGGCGGCATCAAGATCTCTCGAGATTTTGCACGACTGCGTTCCGCACAGACTCTTGGGAAGCCTAACACTAAGCTCCCAGGAGACAGTGCGGGCGCAGAGGGAATAGCTGTGTACACGCCTACTCCCGTGGCAGTGACAGAACGGAAGTGGGACAATAAAATGAAAATTTTGAGGTATTGTCACGTACCTGGTAGTGGAGCCTGATGTGCAGGGAATGGCTACTCTTGCTCCTCTGACTTTGGAGCCCCTGGTAGAGTGAACAGGAAACCCGAGAGTGCAGAGTCGCACAAGCGCCTGGCGGGAACACTGGTGCTGGAGCTGAGCTGGACTCTTGTGCACTCCGGGAAGGTGTCAGCGGTGCTGAAGAAGACTGGACAGCAAACGACTGGGAGCTTGGTGCAGGAAGCCGGGATCAGCAACTGAGGGAGGTGTACCGTAGTACAGACACAAGCAGGTTCACACAAGCCGGGTCATACACAAGCGGGCGGATCAGGTACCGAGTCAGAGCGGAAGCAGTGTCGTGGTCCAAGCCGGGTTGGCAACTAGCTGGCAGCAGACAGATCAGAGGGACAGGCAGAGACGAGGTCAGACAAGCCGAGGTCAGGGCAGGCAGAGAGACCGAACACGCTGTAGACCGAACAGCAAGAGGCCCCAGTGTCAGCTCCAGAATGGCACGCACGCCGCTGCCGCTCGTGCGCCCGCCCATGCGCATCAAAGTGCCGCGATTGCGTGCGCCCCTGCGCGCCGATGCGTCGCTGCCACGATTTTGCACGCCGTGCGTGCCGATGTGGCGCTACCGCCATCTAGTGGGCTGGCTTGCCCATGACAGGTATTTACAGCACAAAAAAATTGTTGTGTGGGCATTTGAACATGTACTGTATGCAATGAACTGAACAGCATAGATTTAATTTTGTGTGGAGCTCCGCTTTAAACGTTAAACTAAGCAGTAGCATCATCTATGCCACCTGCTTCTTTATAAATAGAAATAAGGTACTTACAGAAAATGTATAACTATCTGGAATATGGCTTGCCTGAAAGTGTAACAAAGTACGTCATGATGGTATGGAGCCACCAGCTTCTGTGGAATATTCACACCATCAATGTCTACCTATCCTTTATAAATCATTTCCCATGACTAGTTTCTTATGTTATTTATCTTCTTTCTTTAGAGTTTCACACTTCTGGAAAGCTTCCCACGCTGACCGAGCAAACAGCAGCATTTCCTTTTTCATGAAAGGGTGCGTTAGATCAAGAATAAATGATGATGTCACAATATGCGCATTTCCATTGCACAAGAGAGCGTCGTGGAACATTAATAAATGACCCAGAGAATTCTACACTTCTTATATAACATCAGTATTCTGTCTAATCTTGGGAAGCCATACACAGGAAGAATACATCACAGAAGGGAGAACCAGTCTCTGTAATGACATCTAACAGAAGAAATACGCTATAAAGGAAAGGCGGTCAGAGAGAGTGTAAGCCAGAGAGGAGACGGAAGAATCACTTATGAATGCAGCAAATTCAGCCAAAAGGTGAACAGGTCACCTAACATCAGAAGGCTGATTGCAATGGAAGCAGCCCCTATCAAGAGGGACCTTTTAAACGATATAAATGATAAAATAAGAAAGTCTGAAGCTTCCACTGCGTGATGATTAAAGAGAAGGGGGAACTGGAGAAGAAAAGACTGTTCAATATTTGAGAGAGGAATCAATACCTGAGAGATTGCAACAAATCACATTCACTGATTCCTTGTATGAAAGAGCCCTGGCTAAGCTGTGATAAGGACAATTGAAGATTGAGGATAATACAGAGTTCTGTGATGAGGTGTGGGATTACTTGTTAAAATGTGACCGTCATCTTCAATTCCTGACAGAAGCCATTTTGTAGGCATCATTTATGAAATTTAACCTGTAAATTTCACAAAATATTTACTTGCCTGGATGGTTGGAGTCTGACAGTGAAAGAAATGATTGATCACCTAAAGCGATACTTTAGATAAACAAAAATTTAAATAAAAGCAACGTTAAAGAGGAATTTTAGGCCACCAATATACTGGTTTTGCTTCTCCTCTCCTATGTCTCCACCTTTAAAAATCTGAATGAGGAGATGTGCGTAGCCCTCTGCCTGATTTTTGAGACCTAGTAGAGACCTGTAAGGCCGTGTACACACGGTCGAACATGTCCGCTGAAACTGGTCCGCGAACCAGTTTCCGCGGACATGTCCGACCGTGTGTACGGCCTAGCGGACAGGTTTCCAGCAGACAAAAGTTTCTTAGCAAGCTAAGAAACTTGTCTGCTGGAAACATGTCCGTCGGACATGTCCGATGGTTAGTACACCTAATCGGACATGTCCGCTGGTTATGACGTGTAACCAGCGTCCCGAAATCCCGCGCATGCGTCGAATTGATTTGACGCATGCGTGGAAGCATTGCACTTCCGTGTTTGAGAACGTCGGTGTCTTCTACGTCACCGCGTTCTCTGTCCGCGGGGATTTTGGTCTGATGGTGTGTACACACATCAGACCAAAAGCTCCCAGGAGACATGTCCATGGACCGTTTTCATCGGACATGTCTCCTCGTGTGTACGGGGCCTTACACACACAGGTATCTGGGATCATGACACCCAAAGCATCTGCATATGCTTGTACGGGAAACTCCTGCCCATCGGGCAAATGCAGTGAAAGACACTGCTGGCTCCCAAAGACCTGCACAATCCAACAGCAAAACTGCCTCCTAGGATGTGTTGTGTGCCTAGGTGAGAAAGAAGGAAGTGTTTCAGTACAGCACTAAAAATAAGGTAATATTCTACAATTATAGGAAAGGGGTGGGGGTAATAAAATGTATTTTAATGGCTGAAGAACCACTTTAAGTAAATCAACCTACTACCATTTACACATTCATACAAAAGCAATGACTCATCTAATAGGATCTTTCAGTAAAAGTTCCTATGCATCTCACAATAAAAGAAAATACATTCCATGTGTATATAACAATGGATAAAATAAGTTTAGTGATGGATTTTATCCTACTGTAATGCTTTCCCTGAGCTTACTTTTCTTCACTGCACTTACAGATATATACACTAGCTTGCTTGGTGAAAGGCCTAGCTTGGTCAAAGGCCTACTGCAGCCTTTGATTGGATAGTAAAGGAGCAGAAATACATGTACAGTATAAGGTCATCACTGTACATTCTCTTCCCGATTTGCTTACTCTGCTGCCCCTTCTGAGTCCTGCTTTATTTGGGATTACAGAAGGCAATATAAAGATATACGAATATGGATGAAATGTGGGTCATTTACATCTTTAGAGTCACTCTGTTTCCAGAATAAACATGTAAAATCAAGTACTCCTGTAAAGAATACCGTTAATGCTTAACTTTCCCATCAGTGAGGCCACTAAACTTTACTGCACTAAATTGATATGGGAGCCTAATAAATCTATATAATCTGACAATTCCAGAGTGTTGGAGGCCTGGTCCCCCACTGGTTTCTCCCACCGACCCCTACACCACTACCGGACACAGTTGTTACATAGGGACTAGGGGATTGGACCACTGGGAGCATCAAGGGACAAAGCATCCATAACTCCTGAATGTGTCAAGGTTGGAAGATTTTTTTAAGCTTTAATATCTATTGAATCCCTATAGCTTCATGGCTTTACTCTCATATTCCAGCAACCATGGTAGTGGGAACTAAAAAGTACTACTGGGACTAGAAAAAATGGTTTGTCAAAACAATCTTTCTTGCCATCGTTGAGTCAACTAACTTCCTTTCTAAAGCTCTTTAAATTCCAGCTAAATGTACTATTTGAATGAAATCCCAGATGTATTAAACAGGTTTTATTACAATATGTACGATTTTTTTGACAAAGGCTATCCATAACAATTCACAGTTATGCCCTGTACACACGATCGGTTCGTCTAATGAAAACGGACCGACGGACCGTTTTTATCGGACGAACTGATCGTTTGTGGGCCCCATTAGTTTTTTTTCCCATCGGTGAAAAAAATAGAACCTGTTTTAAATTCTTCTTATGGTTAAAATAACGATAGAAAAAAACGATCGTCTGTGGGGAAATCCATCGGTCATAAATCCACGCATGCTCAGAATCAAGTCGACGCATGCTCGGAAGCATTGAACTTAATTTTTCTCAGTACGTCGTTGTGTTTTACGTCACCGCGTTGGACACAATCAGATCTTTAACTGATGGTGTGTAGGCAAGACTGATGAAAGTCAGCTTCATCGGCTATCTGATGAAAAAATCCATCAGGTTTGTTTTCATCAGACGAACCAATCGTGTTTACAGGACATTAGAGTTTAATTTGGTCTAGAAAAATCTTCCATTCTGTGCCACTTTCCTATTTCTCAACTTTTTCATCACTACAGTCAAAAGCTCATGCTGATTTGACCCAACTAACCACTGAAAAGTCCAATGAATGTTCCAAAAAAACGAGGGATTTTCAAACACATTTTTTTAAAATCTTTTTTATTGAGTTTTTCAACAACAGCAAATGCAGGGGTAGGGCCATTGAAACCCCTATTTTAAAAAACCACACCATAAAATTAAAAAAGAAAAAAAGAAAAAAGAAAAAAAGAAAAAAGAAAAAACAAGCCACAGAGTAAAGTGGGGCCTATTCAGGTACATAAAAAAGGATTAAAGATCACAAGACGTTGCTACTGTAGACAAAGCACTGTGTTGGGGCTTATACTCTAATTTGTATCATCAGACACCATTGCAGCTGTATAAGTATCTTCCAACCAACAAGACCAGATCTTTTTAAATTTACTGGGGAAGCCTCTGTTGGCATATGAGGCTTGGGAGAGAGGTAGATTGGTATTAATGAGGACAGAGTGGGGGGGGGGGGATGTTTGCATCCTGCACATAGTTATTGCTTTAGGGCATAGAATAACAATAGGCTAATAAGGATTATTTTGGCTACTGCCACTACCAGCTGTTCTACTAACCCAAGCAGACAGTATCTTGGTTCATGTGGTACAGTTATCTGTGTCTTGTGGCTAATCACTTCTAGAACATCATTCCAAAATTGTGCTATAGAGCTTGGTAGGTCCAGAAGATGTGAGAGAAGTCACCTGGTGTAATTCTTCAGGCAGAGTTACTATAATGGGTGGTGAGGATCACAGCTTCGGAAGTCTATGGATATGGTATCCTTAAGGCCCCATACTCACGACCAAACATGTCTGCTGAAACTGGTCCGCGGACCAGTTTCAGCGGACATGTTCGTTCGTGTGTAGGCAGTAACGGACAGGATTCCAGCAAACATTCGTCGGCCAGACCGTTTTCCAACGAACAACTGTTTCCTGGTCTTGCTTTAAAATAGTCTGCTGGAATCGTGTCCGTCAGACATGTTCGGTCGTCTGTACACAAAAGCAGCGTACAAAAACCCCGCGCATGCTCAGTCCAAATGAGGAGACGGGAGCGCTCGTTCAGGTAAAACTCGCGTTTGTTTGGGATATGGCACATTCGTCATTAGAAACCTTTTATTCTAGCAAGAGAACAATGTCTTAAAAAGGCGCACTAAACCACAGTTTCTTGCCTCGTTTTATTAATTCTTCTCTTGCTATAATAACCCCGTTCTCTTGCTGATGCAATTTCAATAGAGTTGTCCCATACTGAAATGTAAATTTCTTGCTTGTGATGTAATCTTTTAATAATGTTTTCTATGCCAGACGTGTGTTTTGGTTGGTGGTCCTCCATAATTTATTGTAGTCATTTTTGTAAAGGAATGTGCATCTTTTTTTTTTTTCTGTTGTTTCTAGTTATGTCACCATTTTCTTTATTTATTTATTTTTTTGTTGTATTTTTTTTTTTTTGTGTTTCATTTGAGAATATTGAACCATGTTGGCACACCAAATGTCCCCCCCCCCCCCAAGGAGTGTGTCCTTTGTAAATGACCCATTGTATATTTATTAAAGGTTTGCTGCCTAATAATCCCCACAGTATAACAAACAATAGACATGTTTTCAAATGAAAGCAAAAAGCCTTTTATTTAGGCAAATGTCATCACAAAAAATAAACAGAACGGCAGCACTAGAATAGATAGCAAACTATATGCAAACTTGCATTTCCAACATGGTGAAGGATAAACTTCCAAGCCTCAGGAGCCAAACCCAAAAATATGAAGCAGCAGCACAGAAACAAAGGAACCCAAACTGTGGTAGTCCAAACAATATGTCCTTTATGTGGAAGGAAATGGAAGGCAGAAAATCAACGTTTCCTCCTCTTTCCAACCTTCCCTCCAGGCAGCCTTCCAGCGGATCTTACACGGGCTCTTGCAGGTGGGGTCGATGTGGCAGCAGGAGGATGGTGTTCCGCAAGCCGGGCCGGGTCACATAGCCCAGTCTCTGGGGTCAGCAGGCCCTTCTGCATCCACCAAAGGACCTGGTTCATCAGGGCCTTTGCCAGTCTTCTCTGGTCCTCCTCCCCTTCATTCAAATCATGTGCCAAGGAGGCACTGAAGGCCTCTGTGGGGTTGAGGGGGGCCCTCATGATGGCGCTTGCCTCCTGTATCATGCGGAGGCTTGCCTCCTCCACAGGCCTCAACTGCCTCCTTCGGCCTGATGGCCTCACCTGGGGGGGAGAAGACTGGCTGGTGGTGGTTCTCCTGGCCGGGGGGACCTGCTGCAGGCCACTGGGCCCAGCCTCCTCCTGGCTGCCACTGACCCCGGCCTCCTCCTGGCTGCCACTGACCCCGGCCTCCTCCTGGCTGACAGACACGTGAGGATCTGCCACCTCCTGGCTGATCTCTTCTTCCTGTGTGCAAAAAAAAGGACATTTTTTACAATTTCGCGAAATAAAACCACACTCATTTTCATGTTTTTCGTTTAGCATTTTCTGTTCATTATTACTTGAATAGACTCTACTTCTGACCCCTGCAGTTGTCATCCCTGACACCTATTTGTCTGTACACCTTTTTTTTTTAGCTTTTTCCCAGCTTGGCTTTTCTTTTACAATATCAAATCATTAATCCACCAATAATTATTTACGCCAGAAATATAGAGGAAACTACTATACCTCCTCATCGAAGGGTGGCAGATCTGCATCTCTGTCAGCCAGGCCCTCTTCCTCCGACTCTGCAGGGCTGTGGTCATCTGGGGAATGTCCGCTGGAAGGTAGCATGGAGGAAAGGTTGGAAGAAAGACTAGACATCGTTTTCCTGCCTTCCATTTCGTCCCGCAAAAAAGCCATCTGTTTGTAATACCACAGTTTGGGTTCCTTTGCTTGTGTTGCTGCTGCTCCCGATTTTTTGCTTTTATTAGCTTTATATGCTCTTCTGTATGTGCTTCTCAGGTTGGCAAGTTTATCCTTCACCATGTTGGCAGTGCATCCTGGCACCCATGTTTGCATATAGTTTGCTAGCTCTTCTAGTGCTGCCGCTCGTACATCTTTATTGCAATATAACGCGTGTTTTGAATTCCACAGGATGGGCGTGTCCTGATATTTTTGTAGTAAGGCCTCTATAGATTCCTTAGTTTGTAGGAGGTCCATTTTCCGTTATGAAATATGATATTTCTTTTTGAGTCTATATTCGCAAAACATAAACCAAAGAAAAATAGATATTCAAAATGATCAGCGTTGACCTTGATATAATATGTGTCTTCAAATTTATTACCTATATCTAATTACAAACACAGTCTCTCTTGTTTAAACAATGATTGGCAGCTCGGCCGCATTGGTTGTACCAAACATTGATTTGCTAGATGCAGAGCCATTCTTAACATTGCAGTAACTATTTTTAATATAGAAAAATAAACAATGATTACAAATGACAGTATTCATCTAGGCACTCTTTCATGTGTAAAATATCATGCCCCTGACAATGGATGACATAAAAGACACTTCCTAATGACCTCTGTACAACCAACACTTGAACAATACTTTGCCTGATCAGAATACACCATTCAAAAACTTGTCAATGAGGTACAGCATTGTTCACATCTCTATTTTGTGAGGTGTCCAAAAGCATTTGGACACCAAAATAACATTGTGGTACCCCATAGACAGAATAGCTTAAAAAGGGTGCAACCAACAGCCCAAACCCCCATCCCATGTGTCTACATTTTCTAGGCCTCTGCTGATCCCATTTTTTATTTCCTTACCTTCCTGTCTCTCGCTCCTCGTTTCTCACGCTCGCCTAATTACCGCGTAAGATGCGTAATCACGGCGTGCACCTTTTAAACACTCCGCGTATTTATTAAACCCCGCCCTCGTCACCTTTGCTAGGCCCCTAATCAATGTGTTTAGGGAATATGGCGTTAACTGTGTATGTTCTGGATGCGCTCGAAGATTCTCCGCGTAACCTACGTAAACATGTTGTTTGCATTCTCTACACTCCGCGTATGTATTAAACGCCGCCCTCTTCTCCGCCCATGGCGTAACAATTCATCTTTTCCCCGCCCATAATCTCTGTGGGAAAGGAAAGATGGCGATGTCACACGAGCGGGCACGATGCTCTCATGCCACAAGTGAAGGGACAGAGGCAGGGACGTCCCGATCAAGGCAAAGAAGATATAAAGCCACTAATATGCGGTTCCAGGAAATGGTGGAGTTAGTTTACATCATGCGAAAGAAGGACTATGATGGGGAATTAGGGCCATACAAGACCCCTAACCGCCGAAAGGCACATATTATGGACAAGGTGGCGAGGAGAATGCAGAGGATGTTTGGGATCACCAGGTCCAAGGAACAGCTGAGGAAACGCTGGTCAGACTTAAAATTGAGGGAGCCACATCAGATGAAGAAGATACTTAAAATTCTGCGTAAAAGTAAGTAAATATATTTTGGGGTTGGGGGGGGGGTTGATAGTCTGCAATAATGTGTTGCCATGTATATTTCACCATCTGCCTCCTTGGCCTGCTTGTAATTCTAAAGACATGTTGTCATTTATTTTTTATGACATAAATAACTACATATTTACAAATAGTGTTCTTAGTAAACCACGTAACATCACATAGTTTCTCAGAAAGGCTTGGTTATTCCAGGAACAACACACCTGGACATGGCTCACTGGCCAAAAACTTTGTTGGTAAACATTGTGTAAAAGCTAGTTATAAAAAATAGAATTCGGAGAATGGGAAAGGCAAACAGGATTCATTCTAAAAACAGTGGTAATAAAGCAGATGTTTTCACATCTGCAATGCAGAGCACCTGTGTCTCCCCAAATCCAAAATGGGTTTTGGTAGGGTCTCCCAGAAATACAGTTTAGGGGGGACATCCATGTGTGTCACTTTGCTAAAAAGGGGCAGGATCAGAGCTTGCCATAGAAGTAATTCAAAAATGTAGTTTTGGTGAAAGATAAAAGTAAAGAAATGAAAGCCTCTTCTAAGCAATGTGTGCGATTTCTGCTCTCCAATATCTGTGTGCTGATGAGTATACATTTTTTTTGTTGTTATTTAGGGGAAAGAAGTCGCCAGCATTTGGAGGAGGCAGAGAGGGCCAGACAAGGCCAAAATCTTCCATCTCAACATGTGGAGGAGGAGGAGGATGTGGAAGGAGAAGAGGATGTGGAAGGAGAAGAGGATGTGGAAGGAGAAGAGGATGTGGAAGGAGAAGAGGATGTGGAAGGAGAGGAGGAAGGAAGAAAGGAGGAAGAAGTAATTTTGGACTTAGAAGTCATAGCAGATGAAGGGCAAGTGGCGGAAGAACAATTTGGCGAATTGAAAGAAGGTGGATTGATGGATGAAGGAGGAGTCGAAGATGATGGGGAGGTGGTGGAAGAAGGAGGAGTGATAGAAGATGATGGGGAGGTGGTGGAAGAAGGAGGAGTGATAGAAGATGTCGAAGAGGTGGAAAGGAGAAGCCCATCAGGTCAGTGTCACCCTAGCTTGATTAAAAAAAAACATATGTAGATAGGCCTCATCAAATCAAAAATTTGAAAATGCCATTTTTTTTTATTTTTAGGTGAGGAGGATGGTGTGTCAATATTTTCACGTGCAAGTGCTGCTATAATTATTCAACAGGTAATGGAGTGCAGCACTGAAATGCACAATATGCGTGAAAGGATGGTTGTCATGGAACAGAATGTAACAAATGTCCTTTTGGAATGCAGCACGGAAATGGACAATATGCGGCAAAGAATGATGGTCATCGAATCTAATTTTAAAAATATTATTGACATGATGGGCCGTGTCAAAGACTGAAACACCCCCCGCCCATCCCCCGCCCCCACAAACATTTTTACTGTTTTAATAATGAATACGCCAAAATTTGAAGATACACACACAGTGTGCCAACATGTGCTATCTGCCATCACATAATATCTAGTGTTTGTGCTTTGTGGGTCCAACCCCCTCCTCGCTCCTCAAGTAGTTGAGAGGAAGGGTTTGCTCCCACAAAACACAGACATTGATCACCCATGATGTCAGATAGCACATGTGGCCATTTGTCTGTTGAACCAATGACATTTGGCGAGTTTGCACTGAATGTGTGTATTTTCAAATTTTGGCGTGTTCCAGTGTGAAAGCACACCATGACTGACTGCTGTTGTGATTTTTTATATTTTTATAATTTTTAAGTTCTTTTTTTGGTCCATGTTGTACATTTTTGGATACTATAAAGTTTAGACCATAAAGAATAAACACCCAAAAAAATGAAAGATATATATATATAGAATTATAAATCTCTATAATCACTGAATTTAGTGAAGTGGAGATTTGACTCCTAAATCTCCCCCACAAATATTCCTATTTAAAAACACACAAAAAAATGAAAAAAAAAAAAGAAAACTAAAAAAAAAAAAAAAAAAACTGTTTTTGGGACTAAAAAATATGGCGAGAAGAAAAAATACAAAGGCGGTAAACACCCCACCAAAAATATTCTATATAGATATATATATATGTGTAAACAATAAATCGAACTATATTTGATAAACAAAACTGTGAACTTGTTAAAAAATGTATATTCTTGAAAATATTTTTTGTTTAATTACCTTAAAAAAAATACACAAAGTCAAAAAAATATTGGAGACTCCTAAGTACAAAAGCAGGGAGTAATGAAAAAAAAAAAATTAATTTTTGTGGTCATGAACAAGCAAAAATTAAAACACTTGACCTCAAAATGTACAAATGGAGTTGCTTCTTATTTCTAGACTCAATACCCTGTTTGTAGATGAGTGAATACTGTGCAAAATGTGGTTATTTACAAAAAGTGGAGAAATCAATTATGCACAAAAATTGCAGAAGTTAGTTAGAGAACCAGGAAGACAGATAAAAAGAGAAAAAGCATTAATGACAAACAACTGTATAAAGTCCAATGGTCTAATTATTTATTATTTTTGAGAATATTCCTTTCTTTGGGGGCCGAATTAGAAAGAAATATGATCTGGCATAGCAATGGCCCCCCGACCCATGAAGTACTCAACATATTTGTCGCGTACCTCACGAGCTGATTGGGGGGCCAAGCCAGCGCGACCAGTGTCCAGCCCGGGAAGGGGATCTGAGGGTAGTCTTGCCTCAGAACCGATGTCGGGTAGGTACGTCTGGGAGTGCCTGCGTAAAAAGTTGTGCAAAATGCAGCAGGCAAATACAACGGTTTCCAATTTATATTCCGCCAGATGTATCGATGTCCTGAACAGGCGGAACCGGTTGGTGAGTATCCCAAAGGCATTCTCGACTACCCTCCGAGCCCTGGCCAACCGAAAATTAAACACACTCCTCTCTGAGGTGAGGGTCCTCTGGGGAAAAGGCCGCATGAGGTGAGGACCAAGCCCGAAAGCCTCGTCTGCTAGGAACACAAACGGAAGTCCTTCCACATTATCTTCATCTGGTGGCAATGCCAGACCACCAGTTTGGAGACGATCATAGAAATCAGTCCGTGCGAACACTCCCCCATCAGACATCCGGCCGTTCTTCCCCACGTCCACATATAGAAACTCATACTGTGCCGACACCACCGCCATCAACACAATACTATGATAACCCTTGTAATTATAATAGTAGGACCCCGAGTGGGGTGGGGGCACAATGCGGACGTGTTTCCCATCTATTGCTCCACCGCAGTTAGGAAAATCCCACCGCTGGGCAAATTGGGAAGCCACAGACTGCCATTCCTGTGGTGTGGAGGGTAGCTGTGGGGACAAACAAAAAAAGAGATTTAGTACTTTGGCACATAAACATCCTACAAGCATCCTTGTGAAACTTCACAGTATTAAAATTGCATTATAAAAAAGTGCATGGAGAAGTTGGGGAATGAAATATATAGGGCCACTTAATTAAGAGACTCCACAGCCCTCTGATGGGGACTAAAAAAGTTTAAAGATGGAGGGGGGGGGGGGGGACACAAAAACCAAAAAGTCGTGTTTTAAAAAATGGCAAGGTGGGTTTGTCACTAGGATAGCATGCTGGACAGGTTAATATTGGGTAAGGGACAAATATGCAGGTAGGTCAAGAAAAAAACATGTAAAGCTTATATCAACATGCATAGGGAGAAAAGGGAACGTTAGTTAAACACACAGCATATCTGGGAAATTAAAAATAAAGTTAGTTAGCAACATTATTACAGCCAGGAAACTTACCTTAATATACTCCTCATGCAGAACTTTGATGATGGCAGCACACGTGTCCGGTATGATGACCCCAAGCGCCTGCGGAGAGATGCCTGTCGAGAACTTGAGGTCCTGCAGGCTCCTCCCAGTCGCCAGGTACCGCAACGTGGCAATAAGCCTCTGCTCGGCCGTGATGGCTTGGCGCATCACAGTGTCCTGCCTCGTGATATAGGGGGACAGAAGATCCAGCAGACTGTTGAATACGGGGTCCGTCATGCGGAGAAAATTCCTAAAGTCATTAGGATTATTCTCCTGGATTTCCCTAAGCAGAGGCATATGTGAGAACTGGTCACGCTGGCGCAACCAATTCTTGGTCCAGAAACGCCTCCGCCCCCTGTTTCTGGCCAAAGTACTGGAATAATGAACATATCCAGCAGCCATCCCATAAACAGCACGAACTCGCGAAAATTGACGCTGCTGCTCCATCATGGCTTCAAACCGGCCGGCTGGTCAGTCAAGAACACACTCAAACAGAAAGCACTCGCAAATCCAGCACTACCTGCGACGAACGCGTGACAAACAGATACGAGCGCACAGGATGCAACTGCAAAAGCAGAAACAACCTGCTAGCCTATAGCCGAATGACAACTACGATCCCGCAAGCACACGCACTGAACCCGTGAATACACGCTGTCAAAGCCTGGAGACCGAGAAGCGCGAATCAGCTCTAACCAAACCTTCACTAACACGAGCAAACCCGTAACTAGCAAAAGAGGAACAGAGGGCGGCGCCATTAAGTTTGGTCTTCCCCTTTATAGTGACGTCGTACGTGGTTTACGTGCACGCGTTCCGGTACGACGGGAATTTGGTCCGCTGGTGTGTACAAGCCAGCGGAACCAAACAAAAATCATCCTTGTACGCCGGAAACTGTCCGGCAGACAGTTTTCAGCGCACAGATCCGGTCGTGAGTACAAGGCCTAACAGTTAACTTTAATTTGGCAGAGATCAGGTAGGAAGACTCAGATCATTTGGGAATGTAAGTGGTTTTATTTAGTCTGGTAATACACAGCCACAACGTGGAGCATCAGGGTTAACTTAAAGGAACACTAAAGGCAAACATTTTTTTTTTTAAATAACAAACATGTTATACTTTACTCCACTGTGCAGCTTGTTTTGCACAGAGTGTCCCCTAACCCTGTCTTCTGGGGTCCCTCGTAAGCTGTCTCGGCTCCTCCTCGCAAAAGCTTTCCACCTTCATGCGAGCCTGTGTTATCCGCTGTGATTGACAGCAGCGCCAGCCAATGGCTGCGCTGCTATCAATCTGTCCAGCCTAGCCAATCAACGGCCAGGCTGGGAACCGAAGAGGATCACGTGGACACGCGCAGGACTTTCGAGGGGTCAGGTAAGTAAAACGGGGGTTCGGGGGGGGGGAGGCAGTACCGTCGGATGTTTTCTCACCTTAATGCATAGGCTGCATTAAGGTGAAAAAACATTTACCTTTACAACCCCTTTAAGTATAGTAGCAGTACACTGAAATACCGTTTATCGTGAACGTAGGGATACTTGCTGTGAGTGGTCTTCTGTTGTTAGTGCCACCCAGTGGCTTCTGGAGAGATATACTGGTCAGCTTGGAGTAGTGGTGTAGGTAAGAGATTCTGCCTGTAGAGTAGGCTGACTGAGGATAGGGCAGTGGAGAGCCTCTGACTACCAGCATAGAAGGGGCTCTGTCCGGCCAAAAGCTGGAAGTTGGAGGGGCTCTATCTGGCACAATAGTTGGTAGTTGGAGGGGCTCTGTCCGGCCCAAAAAGGAGATGGCAGTCGGGGCTCTGTCCGCCCCAATAGGGAGATCGAAGTCGGGGCTCTATCCGGCCCAATTATGAAGGAAGACAGTTGTCAGCTACTGGAGCTATTTGCCCGGCTTTAGGTTCCCAGCACGAACATCAAGCAATAGGTGTCGGCTGTTTAAATAGGGATACGAGGAGGAGCCAGGTGAGGTCACTCTGATGTCATCACCCTGCGCCGGAGTTTGTGGAGATGTTGGAGCTCCAGTGGAGAGATAGGAATATTACAGGAGCCCCGGTGGAGACATAGGACTATTACACCTGGTTGGTGCAGGCAGCACCAGCGTATTGGAGAATGTGAAGTGGACATTTTATGGAGCCTGTGCGGGCTATAGTACGCTCCATGTAAAATCTTAAATTGGATCATCTTGTCTCTGGCTGAGACTAGGGAAGAAAATGGAAAGTCCTAAATCTCCATCCAGTCATCATCGTCCAGTCCAGGGATATCTCCAGGCCATTTCTGGTAAAGAAAGGATAGCTTAGGACTGGCTGTCACAGATAAGTAACCATACTATTGAGAGGTGGGTTTCTCCAAGCCTGGCACCCAGAGAATGGACTCCAGCTCAGAGTAGGTGAGAGAAATTGATTGACCCAGAAATTGACATCGGAAGGCATGTGAGACCTGGAGGTACCTAAAGTGATACTAAGCAGGTAAATTAAATTTAGACTGGAGAATATGGAAAGGAGACAAATCAGAGTTGGTTACAATATGCTCCAACTTTATAATTTTATATTTTGCCCATGCTTGTGGGTCAGGAGAAGGGTATACGTGAGTGGGATTAAGCCAGAGAGGGGTATGTGGGGTTAAATTGTTAGGGGTGAGGGACTTTTCAGACCTGAATGGTGGTATGCATCGAGGGAGTAAGAGGATGGGGGGATTTTTGTTCTCTAAACAACAAGTGCAGTAGAGCCTCCAGGGATTTAATCGCCACCAGGGCCGTTTGAAGGAATTTAGGGGCCCCAAGCAAAATGGACATGGAGGCAAATCCAATCACCCCCCCCCCGCATGCATGCAAAGCCTACAGGAACAACAGCATAGCGATACAGTTTAAGTTCACCCACACTTCATATGAATAAAAAACGTTTACAGTGCAAATACTGCTGTTGCATATACTGTGCATGAAATTTGAACATTTTCAACAATTGAACATTTGCAAAAAACATCACTGTACCATAAAATCAATTAATATACATTAAAAAAGTGCACAATAACTAAATCCAACATACTTAAAACACACACACACACACACATACATACACACTCATATAAAACAATATCAATTCTCACAAACATGTGCAATTTTTTTTTACTCCCCCCTCCCTCCTTCCCTGTGTCCTTCCTACTCCCCCTTCCCCCTCCCAGTGTCCTTCTTACTAACCTCCCCCCCTCGCTATGTTCTTTTTACTCCCCCCTCCCCATGTTTTTTTTACTCCCCCCTCCCCCTCTCTATGCTTTTTTTTACTCCCCCCCCCATTTTCTTTTTACCCCCCCCTACTGTACCGCACGGCAGGAGATTCAGTTTCCTGTTCCCAGCGGGACTGACAGGAAGTGAGAACTCAGTGTGCACTTACTGTCAGTCCGGCCGGGAACAGGAAACTGAATCTCCTGTACCGCGCGGTACCTGGCCGGACTGACAGGAGGAAGGAAGAGGAGCTCGGCCACACTACAGGGAAGGGGAAGAAGTGACGAGAGAGGCAGCAGTGCTGCAGGCGCCTGAGGCTCTCTATAGTCATACTTCATATTCCCATCGCACACTTTCCTGGATCCGCTCTTGGGTTTGGGTGCTTGTAGCAACAACCAGCTGGATACTGGTACATGTTACAGTAGAAATATTTGCCAGCACACCATGGAACGACGTAAATAGCGTCCAAACTGATGTTTTATTGCATGATCACAACTAAAAGAAAGTGCAATGTTTCGGAGCAGCGTAGGGATGACATGCCTGACGAAGGGGCCCTACGCGGCTCCGAAACGTTGCACTTTCTTTGTGTTGTGATCATGCAATAAAACATCCATTTGGATGATATTTACGTCGTTCCATGGTGTGCTGGCAAATATTTCTACTGAGGCTCTCTATAGAGCGCTCAGGCGGCTGCAGCATTTATAGGAAGTGCGGCAAGGGCCCTGCTTGGGGTCCCTAGCTAGCTCGGGGCCCCAAGCAATTGCTTGGTTTGCTTGCCTTGTCGCAAAGAGCCTGATCGCCACCTCCAACACAACAGAGGAGTTGGTAAGGTCAGGCTGCAACCACCAGTGGGCCGTCACAACAAGCTGTGTTGCCAGGAAGTACTTAAAACAGTCTGGCCTGGCCAGGCCCCCTCTGTCTATTAGTCTGGTAGTATATTTGTACCTTTCAAACCCATTTTTGGTGGTGTGAGGGCAGATTCACAATTTGTGCTTAATTTTTGCCAGTGAGTGTTACAAAAAATGCATGAGAAAAGATTCCCACCCTGCATCGAGGTGGCAACAGCCCAGTTTACTGCTTGTGAACAAACAGTTTCACCCCTACCATGCTCAGTAATAGGAAAGTATTGTGGTAATGATTCTTCTTGTAACAAGAAGAAAATAGTACAAGAAAATGTCTGAATTAAAAAAATTAATTGTAACCTTTAAGGTTCTTGAAGACAGATGTAATAATTTCCAGATTTTTTCTTCTTGTTGGCAGAAACATCCTGAGTAAAAAGACAGTGGGGTAGATAACTTACAGGAGCAAGTGCAGTATTCACAAAGCACTTGCTCCGTAAGTTGCGGCGGCGTAGCGTAAATGGGGCCGGCGTAAGCGCGCGTAATTGGAAGGGGGGGCGTGTTTTATGTAAATGTATGATGACCTGACGTGATTGACGTTTTTTACGGACGGTGCATGCGCCGTCCGTGTACATATCCCAGTGTGCATTGCTTCCAAGTACGGCACAACGACGTATTGGTTTCGACGTGAACGTAAATTACGTCCAGCCCTATTTGCGAACGACTTACGCAAACAACGTAAAAAATTCAAATTTCGAAGCGGGAACGACGTCCATACTTAACATTGGCTGCACCTCCTAATAGCAGGAACAACCTTACGCCGAAAAAGCCTAACGTAAACGACGTAAATAAATTGCGCCGGGCGTACGTACGTTTGTGAATCGGCGTATCTAGGTAAGCCGACAACAACGGAAGCGCCCCTAGCGGCCAGCGTCAGAATGCACCCTAAGATACGTCGGCGTAAGAGACTTATGCCAGTCGTATCTTAGGCTAATGTCGGCGTATCTAGCTTTCTGAATACAGAAAGTAGATACGCCGGCGCAGATTTGAATTTACGCGGTGTATCTATGGATACGCCGGCGTAAATTCTCTCTGAATCCAGGCCTTTGCGTATACATGCGTATAGGTGTGTAAACATGTGTACGTATGGTTATACATCCGTACATTTTTTCTCCACATCTTCTAGTTGGCAGTATTACAATATAAGAGCATATGTACATGCAAATGACTGCACTCAAACATATTTTTTATTTATATCTTACAGCTCTGAACTCATTTACTATTACTGATTTTTATGCAGCTGTGTGCATTGTTCCATAGACAACGAACCTTTGTTCAGATCAGTAAAAAAACATGGTGGTTTTTACTCCTATGTGCAAGAGGTCTTAATTATTCCAAGCAATGCACAATCAAGCCTAGTAAGCTTTTGGTTTTGCTTTCTGCTTTACAGTGTCACGTTTTCTTTTCTGTGTACCAAAACGCAGTAGTAGGGATAATGTTTCAAGTTTAAGTATTTTAGCGTTGACAACTCATTTCTTGGGAGGATGCTAAAGAGATTTACTTCTAATTTGCATATCGTCAGGTAGTATAATAAAAATGAAATTGCATTTTTGCCGGTGTAATTACTGCAGCGAGAATAGAGAATGAATCAAAAATTCTAATCCTCATACAAATAACCTTTGTTTTAATGGAACCCTCACAAACGGCATGCAAAATGTGTTTGTGATGCTTGCATGTATTTATTGTTTCTTTGTTTTGTATATTATTAGCTCTATTTACTGTTTGTACTGAAGTTTGTATCAATTTTTTTTCCATGCAGATTTATACTCCAGAGCATTATGTGTACAGTGGTATGCCAGATGTTCTATTTATTTTTCTGAATTGACAAGGTAAATATTATGGCCTGGATTCAGATAGCTTTGCCTATCTTTAGGCGGGCGTAGCGTATCTCAGATACACTACGCCGCCGTAAGTTTGAGCAGCAAGTTGTGTATTCACATACAACTTGCGCTTAAACTTACGGCAGCGCAGTGTAACTGGACCGGCGTAAGCCCACCTAATTCAAAATAGGCTGGTTGGGGGCGTGTACTATGTAAAATAGTACTGACCCCACGTTTTTGACGTTTTCAACGAAGGGCGCATGCGCCGTCCGTGGACATATCCCAGTGCGCATGCTCCAAATGACGTCGGCAAATCGTCATGCTTTCGACGTGAACGTAAATTACGTCCAGCCGTATTCGCGAACGACTTACGCAAATTAAAAACTTGGCGCGGGAACGACGGCCATACTTAACATTAGCTACGCCTCATATAGCAGGGGTAACTATACGCCGGAAAAAGCTGGACGCAAACAACGTAAAAAAAAGCGCCGGGCGGTCGTTCGTTTCTGAATCGGCGTAAATACAAATTTGCATATTCCTCGCGTAAAAATACGGAAGAGCCACCTAGCGGCCAGCCTGAAATTGCAGCCTAAGATACGACGGTGTAAGACACTTACACCTGTCGGATCTTAGGAATATCTATGCGTAACTGATTCTCTGAATCAGGCGCATAGATACGACCGACCACACTCAGAGATACGACGGCGTATCAGGAGATACGCCGTCGTATCTCTTTTCTGAATACGGGCCTATATATTTAAAGCTGAATTCCAGCTTTAGCCTTGCTCAGTTTTGCAGGCTCCTTTCCTGCACAGAACATGCTTACACTGATTTAGCTGCACACTGTGTGAATTGAAGGCAGGATCTGCAAGTCAGATGGCTCCTGCCTTATTTTCTGTCTGGAGAACATTCAGCATCATCTAGCTCTTTGTTCTTCAGCCTTACTTTTACTGACCTTTAAATCTTTTCAGTACTTTCAATCATGGAGGTTGAGCATCATATGCAGGGCCATTACCTATAGGGCTGTCAATATGCAAAAGCAACCTGCCTAGTAATGCCCACTACTCCAGACTGACATCCACCATGCACAGCTTTTCGATATTTGCATGACTGCTCCCAAGACTCATCCAGGGGCTCTTCAGAGGAGTATAAGGGCTTGTTCACACTTTAGACAGGCATTAGACAGGCATTTTACAAGCATTAATGATGAGTTAAAAATGCTCCCCAAATGGGCTATGGGCAGTTTAGAAGCATTTGACGAGCTTTAAAACTGCTTCACAAATGCCTATTCCATTACAGTAAAAGAATGAATCTTAATGACCCGCCCCGATAGGGGATCACAGTATATTTTCAGGTGGGGGGGTCACAGTATATTTTGGGATAGGGGGTCACAGTATATTTTGGGATAGGGGGTCACAGTATATTTTGGGATAGGGGGTCACAGTATATTTTCGGATGGGGGTCACAGTATGTTTTCGGATAGGGGGTCACAGTATATTTTCAGATGGGGTCACAGTATATTTTCGGATAGAGGGTCATAGTATATTTTCGGATAGGGGGTCACAGTATATTTTCAGATGGGGTCACAGTATATTTTCGGATAGGGGTGTCACAGTATATTTTCGGATAGGGAGTCACAGTATATTTTCGGGTAGGGGGTCACAGTATATTTTGGGATAGGGGGTCACAGTATATTTTCAGATAGGGGGTCACAGTATATTTTCGGATAGGGGGTCACAGTATATTTTCGGATAGGGAGTCACAGTATATTTTCGGGTAGGGGGTCACAGTATATTTTGGGATAGGGCGTCACAGTATATTTTCAGATAGGGGGTCACAGTATATTTTCGGATAGGGGATCACAGTATATTTTCAGATGGGGGTCACAGTATATTTTGGGATAGGGGGTCACAGTATATTTTGGGATAGGGGGTCACAGTATATTTTCGGATAGGGCGTCACAGTATATTTTCAAATGGGGTCACAGTATATTTTCGGATAGAGAGTCATAGTATATTTTCGGATAGGGGGTCACAGTATATTTTCAGATGGGGTCACAGTATATTTTCGGATAGGGAGTCACAGTATATTTTCGCATAGGGGGTCACAGTATATTTTCGGATAGGGGATCACAGTATATTTTCAGATGGGGGTCACAGTATATTTTGGGATAGGGGGGTCACAGTATATTTTGCGATAGGGCATCACAGTATATTTTCGGATAGGGGGTCACAGTATATTTTTGGATAGGGGGTCACAGTATATTTTCAGATGGGGTCACAGTATATTTTCGGATGGGGGTCACAGTATGTTTTCGGATAGGGGGTCACAGTATATTTTCAGATGGGGTCACAGTATATTTTCGGATAGAGGGTCACAGTATATTTTCGGATAGGGGGTCACAGTATATTTTCGAATAGGGGTCACAGTATATTTTCAGATGGGGTCACAGTATATTTTCAGATAGGGGTCACAGTATATTTTCGGATAGGGGGGTCACAGTATTTTTTCAGATGGGGGCTAGGGCTGGGGAAAAAATGGACTTGAATCTTGAATCGAGTTGCAAGGGCAAATCGATTCAGATTTTGACCAAATCTTTTTTTTTTGTACCTGGAAAGGCCTCTCTCATGGATCTGGCAGCCAGAGTATCACTCGGAACTTAAGGAAAAAAGTCTCTGCCACAGACCCTCCTTAGAATTGAGATAATGGAGATAATCCTCCTTAATAGACTTCGCACCTGGATCTCCTTCAGGTAGTTAGTAGTTAGGTTACGACTGATAGGTGACCAACGTTCAGCCTTTCAGTACCCGGTTACCTTGATCCCCGGTGAATGGTCGAGACCCTATTGGATTGCCAGCCTCTCTTGGCTCTCCTCAGACGGACTCCCCACCGAACAGATTCCTCTCAACGCTTGGGATCTTCTTAGGATTAGGGACCCAGTTGATCACTGGGGCCCAGCCACAGCTCAAATGTTCCGGACCAACATGGTCCCGTAACCAGGAACATAGCATGGCACGCCCACCCCGGCCTGGAAGGCCATTTCGCCCGGTTGCCGTGATGTGGTCACTTTAACCACTTAAGGACCGCCTCCTGCACATTTACGTCGGCAGAATGGCATGGCTGGGCACAAGCACGTACAGGTACGTCCTCTTTAAGTGCCCAGCCGTGGGTCGTGGGCCGCGCACCCGTGGACCTGATCGCCGCTGGAGTCCCGCGATCGGTCCCCGGAGCTGAAGAACAGGTTGAGCTGTGTGTAAACACAGCTTCCCCGTTCTTCACTGTGGCGCCGTCATTGATCGTGTATTCCCTTTTATAGGGAAACACAATCGATGACGTCACACCTACAGCCACACCCCCCTACAGTTAGAAACACAAATGAGGTCACACATAACCCCTTCAGCGCCCCCTTGTGGTTAACTCCCAAACTGCAATTGTCATTTTCACAGTAAACAATGCATTTTTAATGCATTTTTTGCTGTGAAAATGACAATGGTACCAAAAATGTGTAAAAATTGTCCGAAGTGTCCACCATAATGTCGCAGTCATGAAAAAAATTGCTGATCACCACCATTAGTAGTAAAAAAAAGACAAATTAATAAAAATGCAATAAAACTATCCCCTATTTTGTAAACGCTATACATTTTGCGCAAACCAATCAATAAACGCTTATTGCGATTTTTTTTTACCAAAAATAGGTAGAAGAATACGTATCAGCCTAAACTGAGGAAAAATATTTTTTTGATATATATATTTTTGGGGGATATTTATTATATACGTGGTGAAGTCACTGCGGTGCTATGCAGTGAGGTCACCACGCTCTCACGTGACCCCGGAAGCACGGACACTCGTATCTTAAGCTATGCCGGCTTTATTTTAACTTTTAACTTTTTTGTGATTGTGTTTATGTAATGCATTGGAGCTTTACAATAAACTCCCCAACCGTTTTTAAGAAGATACCACACATGCTGCCTCTTCTTTGGTAATTTTTATGATCCATGGACTGATATCCGCTGGAGCAGATGACATCACCCCCTGTTTGGTCTCAGAGGAGGAGATCCTGAGAGGGCTGTTATCCGGAGGTCCCAGTTCATCTATAACCTCTGCGGAGGTTTGTATCTGCAAAAGCGCATCAGACCTTATACCTGAGGTCCAACGAATCTGGTAAGGGTCCCCCTTAACATTCTGCTTTGCACTGGAGAGGATACAACGTGGTGGTGTATAGTGGCTTTACCCTTGCCTTCACACATCTATCCCCTGCTGTATGGAATCTGGATGCTTTTTCTCTTTATATTAGACTGTTCTTTTTTTGCCTCAGTATTGGAACTGTTTGCTATTTTTGTTCACTCTATCTGCGTATTCAGTTCCACTGGACTTTTAAGGTTGTCCTGATTAGGACATCTTATATATATATATATATATATATATATATATATATATATATATATATAATTTTTGTCACTCACTTGAACATATTTGAGTCACTTCCATATCTTCACACTCAGTGTTTGTTTATGCTTATATAGGTACTTGCCCTTTGGAGTACACTCATTTATATCACGTATTGTTATAACATTCATTCAATATGATTATTTATTCACTTTGTATTATTTAGTGCAACTTATTGTTTTCCTACTGATAAGCACTGATAGGCAGCACTGATGAGCACTGTTGGGGCTGCACTGATAATCAAGACGCTGATGATCAGTCCTCTTATTATCAGTGCAGATGTCCGCTTTCACACTTGCCGGTGACAGCGTCAGGAACGGAATGCCGATAACCAGCAAGTGTGGTTACATCATGATCAGCTGTGATTGGACACAGCTGATCACATGGTAAAGGGCCGCTGTGATTGGTTCTTTACCCTGATCTGTAATCAGCTGTGTCCAAAGGATAACAATAGTCTCCCTCCCACAACTAGACGACTGCGCTGTAGCCAGAAAAAGCAAACTTTACTACAGCTTTAACTCATTGAAGTCCACAAAAAGCCCCTATTGAATACTTTTACTGCTGGACACAGAAAAACCTTTATTCATTTAGAAGGAGGAAAAAATGTGCATAAGGGAGAACAAAAACAGAATGAATTTATTTTTTTTTTTATAAAAGAAGCGTAATTATACCGAGTTGACTTTTCCATATGTGCATGATTGAGATGTGCTATTACAGCTTATCATAGCTGGTTCCAGAACATTAAGTAACAACTTAAGAACGTGTTAATTTCATTCTGGTCAGTGGAATTACAGAAGTAATAGCACATTCCAAAATGCAGAATGTGCCTTCATACTTTCTGGATGTACAAGCAGGAAAGAAAAACAGATTAAAACTGTAAATGTAAGGAATAATTTTATCTTTGTTCAGCAATTTAGCAATGTATTGTATTACAAAGTATTACCCAAAGCCTATATGGTAAATCAATTTCCAATTTACGTTAGCAGCTAACTTGAGTTTGCTAAAGTAAATCTAAGCCCAATCAGTAAAATCTCATTTAAGCTTTAACCTGTTAAAGTGATTCAAAAGTTCTTTTCAATTTGATTTACACTGCAACTTTCATTAAAATGATACTTATTTATCCTGCCATTAACCTCTTTCTGCCCAGATGTCCCTTTAAAAAGTTCTGAATGTCCGGGGGGTCGGGAAGGATTAACGATCATGTAACCACTGTGATTGGCTGTCACAGTGGTTACATGATTGGGAGTTGGTCCCTCTGGCTACTGATTGTTAATGGGGACCAAGAGTTCTCTTTGGCAGCTCAGTCTCTGTGCTGGGAACATGCAATGAGTGGTGATCCCAGCAGGGAAACATTGGCCACTCAGTGATACATATGTGTTGCATGTGGACATTAAACTCAGGTTCACACTGGGTACGATTTGGTTCGATTTGAGATGCGATTTCACTTGTGCATTTGCCGGCAATTGTCGGCAATGACACCGTCCTAATCGGTGCGACGCCGCATCTGCGGCGCTGCACCGATTTCAAAAAGTAGTTCCTGTACTACTTTTTGCGATTTAGGGCCGCGATTTACATAGACATCTGTGCAGAAACCTGCACAGATGTCTCTTAAATCGCGGCCGAAATCAGGACTGCCAGCGGGAGTGAAATCGTGCGAGTTCAGCTGAACTCGCACGGCTTCACTCCCGCAGCCCAGTGTGAACCAGGGCTCAAGCTCACCTTTTTGCTGGTGTATATATTGGTTACATTGGCAGCAACAGGTTAGGTTACTTGTTTAGGTACTTCCAGTGGTGACAACTGGAGGTTGGGTCAACAGGCTGTTCAGTCATGGTCCACATTGTATCTGTTAGTAAGCCAGTCCATGCTGGAATGAGTACATGATGACAGTGCTAAAAAAATAAAGGAGATGTGCAGGACTGAGATTCAAATAAGTATAAAAATAGATGAAAAACTGTGTTTTATGAAAAAAAAAATACAATTGTTTATGATATACATTACTTTAGCAAGCTAAATGTCATCCAGGTGGAGTTTAGATCTATTTCAAACTGACCACGTAAGTGAGGTGTTATTTAGATTGGCTGACAGACAGAGGGGTGTGCTAAATACTAGAAACCTCTGTCCCCATACAATGCCTTGGTCTGGAGTGGTTGTTGGATAAAAAATATAGGAAAATTTCCTAAGTATGTATTTAGTGTCAGCAGTAGGATTGCAGAAGGTTATGCTCTTTGAGGTAAACGGGGCTGTAAATCAGTGACATCTGGGAGCTAGAGGCTCCTGAATAGGAATACAACTGGTGGGCCAGTCATCATTGCACCAGGAACTGCCATATTCTAGGCCATGTGGCCAGTAATTGGTTTGTGGAAGTCAGAAGACCTCAATCACCTGTTTTTCTTGAACACAGGAACCTATGCTATGGGCATCATGCAGTAGGGCTGGGCATAGATGAGCTGATAATCACTAGCGATGCATCTTAGTTAGAGCATTGCATGTGTTAGTAACGAGTAACGAGTGAGTTTGGGGTGGAGGAACTACTTTACTGGCCTACACAGAGTCCTGACCTCAACCCAATAGAACACCTTTGGGATGAATTAGAGCAGGGACTGTGAGCCAGACCTTCTTATCCAACATGAATGCCTGGCCTCACAAATGGGCTTCTGGAAAAATGGTCAAACATTCCCATAGACACTCTCCTAAACCTTATGGACAGCCATCCCAAAAGAGTTGAAGTTGTTTTAGTTGCAAAGGGTGGGCAGTCTCAATATTGAACCCTACGGACTAAGACTGGGATGCTATTAAAGTTCATGTGTGTGTAAAAGCAGGCATACTTTTGGTAATACAGTAAAACCTTGGTTTGCGAACATAATTAGTTCCATAATCATGCTTGTAATCCAAAGCACTTGTATATCAAAGCATTTTTTTTACAGGGTATAAAAGAGAACAGAGGCACCTGTAAGTGTAGCAATAAGTTGCAAAATGCTGAACCTTCATAAAATGTAACCATATTGCTACACTTAGAGGCTCCTCTCTTCTTTTTTATACTCAGTTGTGACATGACGCTACACTTATATCAAGACATCGCTTGTAAATCAAGGCAAAATGTATTAAAACATTTTGCTTGTCTTGCAAAATGCTCTTAAACCAAGTTACTCTCAAACCAAGGTTTTACTGTATAGTGTATCTCTCAATACATACTGCTTGTAATAAATTATAATGGGCAACCAACACACAGAGACACAGTTAGATTGAGACCACAAACTATTACTGACTCGGCTAGCTGAAGTAGCCAGAGTCGCAGAATGTGATTTATCCTGGTTCTCCTCTGTAACGGAATGACCCGGGACAACCAGAGACTTTGTGAGGATGGGGGGTACTCCTGTGTCAGCGTCCCTGATAACTCTTGGGTCTGAGTCCACTCTGTGCCTTTGGGCATGGGGTGGCAAGTGAATCGTAATTCATGTATTACATGGGATGGGACATCACTGATAGTTCGTATTGCAGGATTTTGAGACACTGCAAGATGTTGGTTAATTGTGACCCCAACCAGTCAATAGTGACTCATCTCTCTGAAGACTGTTAATATGTTAAATAAGGCTAGCTTTTGAAAGGCCTTTAATTGTGTGATAACACTGTCTAAAACCTATTGATGCTCAGAGGTGTGAATAGGTGTCAAGTTGCATGCAGAGACGAAACGTCTGCCTTGGGAACTCAGTGTGTGATGGGTTTGTTTGTTATGCTGTTATTTAAGGAATGTGCAGTGATTAGACATGATAATTATAGGCCGGTGCCGACCTGTCTAGAATGTTTAAGTAATTAGCCTTAGTGTGTGATTAGGGGGGTGGAGATCTCATTGTTGCTTTAATGCCTTGTACTGTATAAAAAGCTGAGAAGAAACCATTAAAGTGTCATTCCATTTGGAACAAGCACAGAGCTGTGTCTCGTCTTGATTCTGGGCAAATGAAATGGGATCGGGTCCTGTTGGTTGGAGTGTCGATAAGCTGTCTTGGATGGGATTGGAGGTCGTAAACGGTGGTGACCGTTACATCCTCCTTTTTGGAAAACCGATCACAAGTGGTGAAACTGGGACCATTCACCTCTGAAAAACGCACGGTGTCCTGCGAAGTCCCTCAAGGATCCCCTCTGTCGCCAGTGCTGTTTAATATCTATCTTCGCCCTCTTTTTGAAATCATCAGCAGCCAGAAGCTGCTCTACCACTCTTATGCGGATGATACACAATTGTACTTTCGCATCTGCAACAAACTGGATCATCATCTCGATCTAGAGAAATGCCTCTCTTTGATAGAGAACTGGATGACAAAGAGTTATCTTAAACTCAACGGTTCAAAAACAGAACTTCTCCTGTTTCACCTTAATCGAAAGAATCAACTGGCAACAACCTGGACACCTCCGCCCATTCTGGGAAAAATCATCACCCCTAGCACCAAAGTCAAAAGTCTCGGAGTCATCTTCGAGACCTACATGACAATGGATGCACAAATAGGGTCAGTAGTCAGCGGATCCCATCATCTGCTGCGCCTACTACGCAGACTGATTCCATTTATTCCTAAAGAAGACATAGCAGTCGTGGTGGGAACAATTGTTAACTCCAGACTTGACTATGCAAATGCTCTTTACCTCAGACTCCCAAAGTACCAAATCACTCGCCTGCAGGTCGTTCAGAATACGCGACTTGTGACTGGGAAAAAACCTTGGGAATCTATCTCTCCCTCACTGAGAAGCCTTCACTGGCTCCCAGTGAAAGACAGAATCACTTTCAAAGCACTCTGTCTGACGCATAAATGTATTTTGGGAAATGCCCCCAAATATCTATGCGAAAAACTAAAGGCTTACAACCCCAATCGCACTCTGCGATCCTCCAACCAAAATCTACTCCAAATCCCCAAAACCAGATACAAGTCCAGAGGGGAAGGAAGATTTGCTGTCCAGGGCCCTCGGCTTTGGAATACTTTACCAACCTCCATTTGGTTGGAGGAGAACCACTTGGCCTTTAGGAGAAAGATCAAAACCCATCTCTTCTGAGGTCAAAGGAGAAATGGTCAAACAAGCGCCCAGAGGCGATTCAGTTCGCAGGTGCAGCGCTATATAAGTTTTTCACTCACTCACTCACTCACCTGTCAACTCAGGTCTGTAGGTAGAGCAACCCTATTACAGTACATTAAAGGGGAACCAAATTATGGTTCCACACAAGACGTTTGAATAATGGTACAGTGCCGCTAAAATGAGCAGCACTTTACCGCCAAAGCACTCCAGTGTGAAAGGGGTCTAAAGGTAATTTCTTGTGTTTTTAAATACAAGAAACATAAAAGATTCTGCCTCAATATCAGCTTTTGACATCCTTTACAACGTATTAATTTAATGGGCAATCAAGCTCCAATGAATGCTAATGTGTTCACAGGGAACATGCAGGCAGGAGAAGAGAGCAGAATGAGTAGAGATGATGACCTATCAGAGTGTTGCAGCTCCTTTTTTTGTCCAGTCACCAGGCTCATTGTAGGGAGGTGACACTACTTTACCATTACCACTACCAAGAAAGTGGTGTGTCATCCCCTGGCTGTGCTATCAGGCAAAGGTGTAAAAAAATGGCTAGGTAGAAATACCAGTCTTTTGGCAGATAAGACAATTTACATATAGTATCTGTATTTCAAATTTGTATTTAGCTGCTAGGCTGGAGTGCAGCTTTAAGTTCCTCCTTAATCAGGGAATCATTGACATTAATGGTTAACTGGACAGACATATGAGGCTGGCATAGCTGCAGAAAATACAGATCCGCCATTTGAGAAACGCCAATTCTATTTTTCAATTCTTACTGATGAAAACCCACTTTTGCATGAAAATGCCATTTATTTTGTGGTGCAGGATCTCCAATATTTCTTGATCCTGTCATCCCATCCACTGCTGAGCCGTCACAGAATGAAATACACCATAGAGGGGTTAATACGTGAGCTGCAAGCCCAGCGGTTTTCAGATATACTAAATCCCCGGCATGAAAAATAGAAACCAATAAATTAGATAAAGTGTAATGGAACTGGGATGCTTGTGATAGGGAGACGCTCATTTGGGCATCTTGGGGACAGAGCGCTCCGAGCTGCCTGTCGGGAAATGAGGCATGAAGACTTATACTGATTTAGGCCTGGCTTGGTTCTAAGCTGATCTCGTATGCAAATGAGGAACGTAAACAGCCCTGGGCTTGTTGTTCTTGCAAAATTTCTGCTGAGAGATTCTGGCAGTATGGCTGCGTGCGCAGACTCTATGATGCTCTAACAGACAATAAAAACACTCTCTTTATTATCCAATATCCATTTAATCCCCTTACTGTCAGAGAGCACACAACATGGTTCTAGATCCACCAATATTAGAGGATGAAAAGTCACTTTCAAAATGCTGACAGAACCATTTAGCATTAATTCCAATAACCTGCCTGCTATTTCTATATTAAGACACTGATGATAATGCAGGTCGGCATGGGGGGAAAAAAACAAAAAACACTTAGGAACATTAGGGGCAATTTCATCTTGAGTGTAGTGAAGGAGAATTTGAGCATCTATCAAGTTGCCAAAATGTTCTTCAAGTTGTTAGGAGGATAACTTGTGGGAGGACATCTTAAATATAAAACTATATCCCAAATTACAAATGATAATCAGCATTTTTATAGCAAGCAAAAGAACCAAAATGAAATCCAAAAGAACCTTAAATAAATATTTCAATAAAATGGTGACAATTAATTATAGAACAGTTCAGCGCAGGGGAATATTTTTATATATATATTGGCAACTGGATCACTTTTAGAAGCCCCCCCCCCCCCCCAAAAAAAAAACATCCTCTGCTGCTTTCCGGTGGTTCCTGGGCTTACCTGGATGATTGGTAGCTATGGGAATCGATCCGGTGCTTGCAGCGACTGGACACAGAGATGACTGAAAGATGTCCTTGTGACGTCACTTCTGGTTCCGGCCTCATGTAAACAATGCCATTTGTTTACTTTTAAAGTGAAAGATCATTTTTTTTTCTTTTGCTCTTTTGCTTTTGAAGGTAGAGGAGAGATTTGGGGTCTTCTAGACAACAGATCTCTCCATCAATAAAGAGGATCTGTCATGCTGTATTGCTATCGCAAGGGATGTTTACATTTCTTGTGATATCAATAAAAGTGATTTTTTTTTTTTAAAGGGACAGTGAAAAAAAACTTTAATAGATAATAATAATGTGCATGAACTTTAATAGCATCCCAGTCTTTGTCCGTAGGGGTCAATATTGAGTTGGCCCATCCTTGGCAGCTGTAACAGCTTCCACTCTTCTTTGAAGGCTGTCCACAAGGTTTAGGAGTGTGTCTATGGGAATGTTTGACTATTCATCCAAAAGCGCATTTGTGAGGCCAGACACTAATGTTGGATGAGAAGGCCTGGCTTGCAGTCTCCGCTCGAATTTATCCCAAAAGTGTTCTATCTTGTTGAAGCCATGACTCTGTGCAGGCCAGTCAAGTTCCTCCACCCCTACCTCACTCATCCATGTCTTTATGAACCTTGCTATGTACACTGGTGCGCAGTCATGTTGGAACGGGAAGGGGCAACCCCAAACTTTTCCCACAAGATTGGGAGCATGAAATTGCCCAAAATGTCTTGGTATGTTGACACCTTAAAAGTTTCCTTCGCTGGAACTAAGGGGGAAAGCCCAACCCCTAAAAAATAAACCCCACACCTTAATCCCCCCTCCACCAGTGCACAAAGCAAGCTCCATAAAGACATGGATGAGCGAGTTTGGGGTGGAGGAACTTGACTGGTCTGCAAAGAGTCCTGTCCTCAACCTAATAGAACACCTTTGGGGTGAATTAGAGCGGAGACTGTGAGCCAGGCCTTCTCATTCACATCAGTGCCTGACCTCACAAATGCGCTTCTGGAAGAATGGTCTCACATTCCCATAGACACACTCCTAAACCTTGTGGACAGCCTTCCCAGAAGAGTTGGAGCTGTTACAGCTGCAGAGAGTGGGCCAACACAATATTGAACCCTACGGGCTAAGACTGGGATACCGTCTTTATGTTTATGTGCGTGTAAAGGCAGGTGTCCCAATACTTTTGGTAATACAGTGTATGTATACTGTATATATATATATATATATATATATATATATATATATATATATATACACACACACACATGCACAAATAAATTAAAGAAGTGTGTGTTGAAAAAGAACACTGTTTATGAAGAAATAAGCTCCTTGTCTGTTTAGTCACCTATAAAAGTAAGCTTGAATGTGCTCATGCAGCTTAACAGATATAGCATGGGGGCAATGGGAATGAGAACCAAATGAACAGCAGCACAGATGGCACAGACATGGAGAGCGAGCCTCGCAGAGCAGATCCGCAGTAAGGAAATTGCATTACTAATCCAGTCTATTATCATACACAGTGATCTGATTACCTGGAGAGCATGACACTCTTAACACCATAACATGGTCTATGAAATGGCCATCTGCACACAAATGTTTTTCAAACAATGGATTTATAAAACAATGGATAAATATACTCATATAATAATGTGAAAGGTTTGGATCTAAAATAACCTTTCAGAGTTATTAGTAAAGCTGGCAGGTAGCATTCCATCTGCAGTCCCAATTCCAATTACATTACTCAAGCTTTCAAAGAGGAGCGGAGGAGCCCGGGGCCCTCAGACACCAGCTTGATACCGGAGGTTGGCATTAAATAATGTGGCGAGGGGGCTTCAAGTTCTCTGGCTATTTTGCTGCATGGATGCCATAAGCATAGCAGACATTTTTGGTCTAATTGACCAGGGAAAGGGGTAAGGGGCATCAATATACTGTACTGAAAAGAATGAAATATCCAGGAATAACAGATTGATGATGTTATCTGTGCTCCTTAGAATCTTTAGTATATTTAAGTCCGATCCAAATTTTCTCAAGAGCTTGTGTACCATTACAAACACGGACATCTTTGTGAACAAGAGCAGGTTTAAAGAATTCCAGCACCATGGACAGAACAAGCATGTACTATATGTACAGTTGTGTAAAGACCTGCCTGTAGCTTACCAGTCATTAAATGTGGTGGCTGCATTTGTTTTATTTTCTTTGGCGTTTTCACCTGGTGATCTGCCCAGTTACACACTTCTTGTATTAGTGACACACACCTCTGTATGTATGAGCACAGGAGGAACAGCTAAAAGCATTTTCAGAAGAGGGGAATGTTAAATGTATTAGCAGACCCGTTTTAGGACAATAACTTGCATATTAGCCTTTAAAATTAGCACTTTTAATTTCGAACGTTCAAGTCCCATAGACTTCAATGGGGTTCTAAAGTTTGCGCGAACGTTCGGTCCGTTCGAAGGTTCTGAAGCGGCTCATCCCTAATCAGCACTATGGCAGTAGTTTAGAAAGGATGAGAGTGGGTTTACATCCACTTTAAAGCAGGAGTTCACCCGCAATTTTTTTTTTAACATTAGATTCATGCTCATTTTGTCAATTTTTTTAAAAGCGAAGCAGTACTTACCGTTTTAGAGAGCGATCTTCTCCGCGGCTTCCGGGTATGGTCTTCGAGACTGGGCGTTCCTATTTGATTGACAGTCTTCCGACAGGCTTCCGACGGTCGCATACATCGCGTCACGAGTAGCCGAAAGAATCCGAACGTCGGTGCGGCTCTATACGGCGCCTGCGCACCGACGTTCGGCTACTTTCGGAAAATCGTGACGCGATAGATGCGACCGTCGGAAGCCTGTCGGAAGACTGTCAATCAAATAGGAACGCCCAGTCCCGCAGCCTATACCCGGAAGCGGCGGAGAAGATCGCTCTCTAAAACGGTAAGTACTGCTTCATTTTTGAAAAAAACTACCCGATTCCCCTTGACAAAATGAGCATGAATCTAATGTTAAAAATTAACATTTCCAGGTGAACCTCCACTTTAAGCTATTAAATGTATCAATTCATTGGCGATTTGCAGCAAATGCGGCTGTCAATTTGTTGTTCACAGTGGCAAGATTCACAATGCCCATATAGCATAACCCTTTAGTTTGCTTTGCTTGTACAAATGTTATAAGCAGCC
The DNA here is from genome assembly GCF_905171775.1 of Rana temporaria. NCBI lineage: Eukaryota > Metazoa > Chordata > Amphibia > Anura > Ranidae > Rana > Rana temporaria. The sequence continues at coordinate 68,392,354 of NC_053496.1, read as the reverse complement.
AGTGCAGATAGATAGCCTATAAGTAAGCCCAGGTAAATCTGATTATACCATTGGGTGATACAAATAGTTTTATGTTAACCATTTGTGTCCTCTAGATAAGTGGAAAGATGCCCTTTTCATGTCAGAAGTCACTTAGCAACCTCGTTCAAGTTGTAAGAAAACACTTTTGTTATTGAGGTCAGATTTATTAAGCCAAAATGTCTTTATATATCACATCTAACATGTTCCATTATCCTTTATAAAATTGTTTGCTTTTCTTGGCTTTTGTCTTGGCTGGTCACTTACATGACATTTTCTTCTTAGGATGCAATCACTTTTAATTAGATCTTTCCTAAAAAAAATATTTTTATCAGAAGATTTTTACACAAGTGTAACATGGGTCAAATGTATTTACAGCAGGAACAGGTAACAATGGAAAGATTAGCATATAATTTTAGTGAGAAATATGAGTACTTTCTGAGATGTGCTGTAAAAAGTGACAGATTAGTCCTTACTGTAGTCCTGAAGCCATTGCATTGCAACTACTTAAAGGTGTCGCGGCCCTAAACCCTCTCTCCCACTGTTCTGTTCAAGAGAAAATAACATCTCTTTGCATTTAAGAAGTGTCTGGTGCCCATGAATCTATTTTACATTACACCCACTATAAAAGGGGATATGGGAGGAGCCTGTAACGTGTGAGGCAACGTTTGTCCTGGGACACGGCGGCCATCTTTATGGTTAGAAGCGCTGGACGTTTCTTCCGTTTTTTATCTGCTTGATATTTACTTCATAAATGTGAGTGTATCAACTTCTTTATCCTTTACTAAATTACTTCTTGGGATGTCTGCACTATGAAGTGCTTTCTTTTCTTTGCTGGGTTCTCCACTAACGAGGTTGAATAAGGGCCTGATTATGCTCATGCTGCTGAGGATCCTATCTTGGGAGGCATTCAGGATTGCTGACTTATACTAAAGGAGCTACTGCCTTTTCTCTTCACCCTTCCTTGTTGAAGAGCCGCTATTGATATATTGACTTGCAAGTTTTTATCTTCCTTTTGGTAAGAAGCAGTGTGTTTGGGTGTTGGTGGCGGTGTCCGAACCAGTGATCTCCCCAAGAATTTTTATATGGACTTTATTATTGTTCAATAACATTTAATGTTATGAGTGATTCAGTTCCCATATAACCGTTGCACCATTTTCTACACAATTGGTACAACAAACAGTCCATTTAGAAAATAGGCTTTACAAAAAACACACCACGTCTTCTGAGGAACCTGACAAAATGCTTGGTATTCAATAAAGCAGTACCCATAACTCCCAACTGTCCCTGATTTTGAGAAACTGTCCCTCTGTCCCTCTTTCCTCCTCATTTGACCCTCATTTTGGTCTGATCCATATATTTGTATATAAAATTATCTTTTTATCTTTTTATCTTTAAAAAGGTGTTTCCCATTGCTAAACCTTTCATCCAAATTCTTAATTGCTGCATTTGGAAATTGTAAAAGCTAATATAAAGGAATACTAGTGGTAAAATAAAAAGCAGTAGATTTAATAAACTTTTTTCCCCATTAATTCTCCTTTAAAAGGGGTGTGGCAGTGGGCGTTCCCTATGCCTATGCCTATGCCTACATAGGTTTGATAGTAGGTGTCCCTCATTCCCATCTCAAAATGTTGGGAGGTATGGCAGTACCAACACATTTATGGCGTTCATTTTCTTTATAACTAACTGCGGCTGAGCATTTGAACTAGTTTTTGTAACATTATCGACACAGGTTACAAATTCATTTAGTTCTAACAACTACCACTTCATAAACTGCCATCTTTCATGGCAGATTCTTAAAGAACAGTAGCTAGTTTTCAGATTAGGAAACAATATAATTATGACCAGCTAACAGCTAGTGCATGAGTTGATGGATAGTACGGCGCCCCTTAAGGGCCACCAGGCATACTGAAAGCCATGTCTCTTGTACACTTGAAGTGGTTCTAAAGGCTCATTCTATGAATTAAGGTAAAAAACCTACTGGGCGCAGCTCAAGTTTAGGAGTCCAGGGTTCACCAAAAACAAAAGGCAAGGCCAGATTGTCCTGAGAGATCAGGCAGGGTGCTGTCCAGCTCCTTGGCTGGCACAACGAGAAGAGTGGCAGCCAGACATCACAGAGGTTGCAGGTTCAGATCCAGACTCTGACATTAACCACTTTCCCACCGGACCATTTGTCAGCCTTAAGACCAGAGGTGTTTTTACAATTTTCCACTGCGCTGCTTTAACTGGTAATTGCGCGGCCATACAATGTTGTACCCAAACAAAATTTGCGTCCTTTTTTTCCCACAAATAGAGCTTTCTTTTGATGGTATTTGATTGCCTCTGCGATTTTTAATGTTTGCGATATAAACGGAAAAAGAGCGAAAATTTTGAGAAAAAATTATATTTTCTACTTTTTGTTATATGAAAAATCGAACAAACTCAATTTTAGTCATACATTTTGGCCAAAATGTATTCAGCCACATGTCTTTAGTAAAAAAAATGCCAATAAGCGTATATTTATTGGTTTGCGCAAAAGTTATAGCATCTACAAACTAGGGTACATTTTCTGGAATTTACACAGCTTTTATTTTATGACTGCCTATCTCAATTCTTGAGGTGCTAAAATAGCAGGGAAGTACAAAACCCCCCCAAATGACCCCATTTTGGAAAGTAGACACCCCAAGGAACCTGCTGAAAGGCATGTTGAGTCCATTGAATATTTTTTTTTTTGTAACAAGTGATTGAATAATGACAAAAAAAAAAAAAATTACAAAAAGTTGTCACTAAATGATATATTGCTCACACATGCCATAGTTATATGTGGAATTGCACCCCAAAATACATTCTCCTGCTTCTCCTGAGTACGGGGATACCACATGTGTGAGACTTTTTGGGAGCCCAACCACGTACGGGGCCCCGAAAATCAAGCACCGCCTTCAGGATTTCTAAGGGCGCAAATTTTTGATTTCACTTCTCACTACCTAAGACAGTTTTGAAGGCCATAAAATGCCCAAATAGCACAAAATCCCCCCAAATGACCCCATTTTGGAAAGTAGACACCCCAAGGAATCTGCTGAGGGGCATATTGAGCCCACTGAATATTTTTTTTTTTTGTACCAAGTGATTGAATAATGACAAAAAAAAAAAAAGAAAAAAGAAATTACAAAAAGTTGTAACTAAATGATATATTGCTCATACATGCCATGGTTATATGTGGAATTGCACCCCAAAATACATTCTGCTGCTTCTCCTGAGTACGGGGATACCACATGTGTGGGACTTTTTGCGAGTCTAGCCGCGTACGGGACCCCGAAAACCAAGCATCGCCTTCAGGATTTCTAAGGGCGCAAATTTTTTATTTCACTCCTCACTACCTATCACAGTTTTGAAGGCCATAAAATGCCCAAATAGCACAAACCCCCCCCAAATGACCCCATTTTGGAAAGTAGACACCCCAGGCTATTTGCTGAGAGGCATGTTGAGTCCATGGAATATTTAATATTTTGCCACAAGTTGCGGGAATATGACAATTTTTTTTTTTTTTTGCACAAAGTTGTCACTAAATGATATATTGCTCACACATGCCATGGGCATATGTGGAATTACACCCCAAAATACATTCTGCAGCTTCTCCTGAGTACGGGGATACCACATGTGTGGGACTTTTTGGGAGCCTAGCCGCGTACGGGACCCCGAAAACCAAGCACGGCCTTCAGGATTTCTAAGGGCATAAATTTTTGATTTCACTCCTCACTACCGATCACTACCTATCACAGTATTGAAGGCCATAAAAGGCCAAGATGGCACACAACCCCCCCAAATGACCCCATTTTGGAAAGTAGACACCCCAAGCTATTTTCTGAGAGGCATTTTGAGTTCATGGAATATTTTATATCTTGCCACCAGTTGCTGGAATATGACAAACTTTTTTTTTTTTTTTTTTTTTTTGCACAAAGTTGTCACTAAATGATATATTGCTCACACATGCCATGGTTATATGTGGAATTGCACCCCAAAATACATTCTGCTGCTTCTCCTGAGTACGGGGATACCACATGTGTGGGACTTTTCGGGAGCCTAGCCGCGTACGGGGCCCCGAAAACCAAGCACCGCCTTCAGGATTTCTAAGGGCGCAAATTTTTGATTTCACTCCTCGCTGCCTATCACAGTTTCGGAGGCCATGGAATTCCCAGATGGCACACAACCCCCCCAAATGACCCCATTTTGGAAAGTAGACACCCCAAGCTATTTGCTGAGAGGCATGGTGAGTATTTTACAGCGCTCATTTATTTTTGAAAATGAAGAAAGATATATATATATTTTTTTTTTCTTTTTTCAATTTTCAAATCTTTGTGACAAAAAGCAAGATCTGCAAAATACTCAACATACCTCTCAGCAAATAGCTTGGGGTGTCTACTTTCCAAAATGGGGTCATTTGGGGGGGTTTTGTGCCATCTGGGCATTCCATGGCCTCCGAAACTGTGATAGGTAGTGAGGAGTGAAATCAAAAATTTACACCCTTAGAAAGCCTGAAGGTGGTGATTGGTTTTTGGGGTCCCGTACGCGGCTAGGCTCCCAAAAAGTATCAAACATGTGGTATCCCCGTACTCAGGAGAAGCAGCAGAATGTATTTTGGGGTGTAATTCCACATATGCCCATGGCATGTTTGAGCAATATATCATTTAGTGACAACTTTGTGCAAAAAAAATAAAATAAAATAATAATAATTCTCTTTCCTACAACTTGTGTCAAAATATAAAATATTCCATGGACTCGAGATGCCTCTCAGCAAATAGCTTGGGGTGTCTACTTTCCAAAATGGGGTCATTTGGGGGGGTTTTGAACTGTCCTGGCATTTTATGAACAACATTTAGAAGCTTATGTCACACATTACCCACTCTTCTAACCACTTGAAGAAAAAGCCCTTTCTGACACTGTTTGTTTACATAAAAACATATTATTTTTTTGCAAGAAAGTTAAGTTGAACCCCCAAACATTATATATTATTTTAAAGCAAAGGCCCTACAGATTAAAATGGTGGGTGTTGCATTTTTTTTACCACGCAGTATTTGCGCAGCGATTTTTCAAATGCATTTTTTTGGGCAAAAATACATATTTTTTTATTTTAATGCACTAAAACACACTATATTGCCCAAATGTTTGATGAAATAAAAAAGATGATCTTAGGCCGAGTACATAGATACCAAACACGACATGCTTTAAAATTGCGCACAAATGCGCAGTGGCGACAAACTACATACATTTTTAAAAGCCTTTAAAAGCCTCTACGGGTTACCACATTAGATTTACAGAGGAGGTCTACTGCTAAAATTACTGCCCTCGATCTGACCTTCGCGGTGATACCTCACATGCATGGTACAATTGCTGTTTACATATGACGCCAAACCGACGCTTGCGTTCGCCTTTGCGCAAGAGCAGGGGGGGACAGGGGTGCTTTTTTTTTTATTATTATTTAATTTGCTTTTTTAATTTTATTTTAAACTGTTCCTTACTTTTTTTTATTATTTTTATAATTTTTATTGCCATCTTAGGGCATGTAAATATCCCCTATGATAGCAATAGTTAGTGACAGGTACTCTTTTTTGAAAAAATTGGGGTCTATTAGACCCTAGATCTCTCCTCTGCCCTTAAAGCATCTGACCACACCAAGATCGGTGTGATAAAATGTTTTCCCACTTTCCCAATGGCGCAGTTTATATCCGGGGAGGGGACATACCCTCCCACTGCTTGTAAAAGCAGTTTAGAGGCTAATTAGCCGCTAGGACTGCTTTTACATGAAAGCCGACCGCTGGCTGAAAAGAATGATATCAAGATGATACCTAAACCCGCAGGCATCATTCTGGTATAACCATTCAAAGTCCAGCAACATACCATACGTTGATGGTTCTTGTTGGACATGTATTGTAATCTTTTTTTTTTTTCATGCAGCCTGTTGGCTGAACGAAAAAAAGATTGATCGGTGGGTATGCCCACCATTAGAATACCTCCCTTCATCCACCCACTTCTAATGATGGGCATACACGCACCATTTATATATGCCGAAGCATGGGGGCATCCTCCCGCAAAAAAGTTATGCCGCTCACACACGTATGTACGCCGCATAAAAAGTTATGGCGCATACACACGGTCGGACTTTTCCACAGGCAAGCTTCCGACGGAATTTCGACCGTATGTACGCGGCATTAGGAGCAAAATCGCTCCTCCGCCCCTAATGCCCCCATGCTTCGGCATATATGCTCTTTTTTTAACTGTGGTGGTGAAATCACCTCCCACAGTGTTGGAGTCGCGGCTTTATGTATCGTGGGAGCAAACGCTGTTGCTGTCACGCTAAATAAATCCGTGCTGCAACTGAATGGCGTACCTGCTAAGCAAATGATGGTTAAACATTATAACAAAGTAACATTACATTTTAACATTAAGATCTTACCATACCATACCTGCAAAGCAAATACCAAAAAAATAAATACTGTAAAAAATAAAAAAATTTTTAACGCAACCTGTGCCTAAAAAATATACATGCCGAAGCATGGGGGCATCCTCCCGCATAAAAAGTTATGCCGCATACACACGGTCAAACTTTTCCATGGGCAAGCCTCCGTCGGAATTTCGACCGTATGTACGCGGCATTAGGAGCAAAATCGCTCCTCCGCCCCTGCTGCCCCCATGCTTCGGCATATATGCTTTTTTTTTAACCGTGGTGGTGAAATCACCTCCTACAGCGTTGGAGTCACAGCTTTATAAATCGTGGGAGCAAACGCTGTTGCTGTCACGCTAAATAAATCCGCGATGCAACTGAATGGCGTACCTGCTAAACAAATGATGGTTAACAATAAAACAAACATTACAGTATAACATACCATACCTGCAAAGCAAATACAATAAAACATTGTAAAAATAGAGAGAATAGATATAGAACAATAGTGAGTGGACAGTAGAGAGTGAACATAAGAGAACAATAAAGAGAGGAGAAAAATACAACCACAACTATTTTTGGATTTTTTATTTTATATTTTTTTTGTGTTTTTGTGTGTTTTTTTAATTTTTTTTCCACTTTTTTTCACTTTTATAAAAACTGTAAGAAAACTGTAAACTGAACCTTGCAGATTATGGTCTCTCAAAATGTGATGGCCATCACATATTCCGAGACCCTGTGTTGGTGTGCCTAGGACTGTGTGGTGCTGTACCCTACGCTAAAACTCAATTAGTGTGTGGTAGCGTTTGAAACATACACCAATGCAGAGACCAGGTTGGTCAGGACAGTCGGGACAATAAAAGCGGGTGTCACGCCTAAATCCGAGTTTGCTGCAGACACGACATCTTTTTTGGCGGGATCTTTGGGTAGGGGTACCAGGGAGGACAAAAGGAAAATGCCTCTCATACAGCCGGCTCACTGCATTTGCGTTGGGAAGGTGGGGCACAGCACCATCTGGAAACAGAAGGGCTTCGACGATCTCTTCCTGGAATTTTAGGAAGGATCCAGTCCGTCCTGAAGCTCTGTATAGCACATGAGCGTTCAGCAAAGCCAATTGAAACAAATACACTGACACTTTTTTGTACCAGCGTTTGGACCTCCGGGCAATTAGGTACGGCGCCAACAACTGGTCATTGAGGTCCACCCCTCCCATGTTAAGGTTGTACTCGTGGATACAGAGGGGTTTCTCCACAACACCAGTCGCCGTAGGAATTTGGACTGCCGTGTCTGCGTGAAGCGTGGACAGAACGAAAACATTCCGTGAATCCCTCCACTTCACTGCTAACAAATTATTACACTGTAAGCAGGCTCTCTCCCCCCGACTAAGACGGGATTCTACAAGCCGTTGGGGGATGCCCCGGCGATTAGGTCGCACGGTGCCACATGCGCCAATTCCATAATCAAAAAGGTGACTAAAAAGTGGCACGCTTGTGTAATAATTGTCCACGTACAAGTGGTACCCCTTTCCGAATAAGGGTGACACCAATTCCCACACTATCTTACCAGCGCTCCCTATGTAATCAGGGCAATTCTCCGGCTCTACGTGACTGTCTTTTCCCTCGTAAACCATAAAGCTAGATGTATAGCCTGTTGCCCTGTCACAGAGCTTATACAACTTGACCCCGTATCTGGCACGCTTGCTGGGAAGGAATTGTTTGAATGACAAGCGGCCAGAAAACTTAACCAGGGACTCATCAACGCAGACAACTTGATTGGGATTATACAAGGCTGCAAACCGTTCGTTGAAGTGGTTTACGAGGGGCCGAATTTTGTAGAGCCGATCGAATTCAGGGTCTCCCCGAGGACGACAGAGTTCATTGTCACTAAAATGCATGAACCGCAAGATCTGCTCGTATCGTGTCCTGGTCATGGAGGCAGAGAAAATGGGCATATGGTGAACTGGGTGCGTGGACCAATACATCCGCAGCTCACTCTTTTTAGTAATGCCCATGATGAGGGAAAGGCCCAGAAAGATCTTAAATTCGGAAACCGTAATTGGCTTCCAATCTCTGGCAAGGGACAGCTGGGGATTAGCGGCGAAGAATTGACCAGCGTACAAATTGCTTTGGTCCACAATAGATCTATAGAGATCTTCCGTGAAATACAGCGAATAAAAATCCAGTGACGTAAAATCAACTGTATTCACCTGAATTCCGGGTTGGCCAGTGAATGGGGGAAGTACGGGTGCTGCAGAAGTGGTGGGTACCCAATCAGGATTGGCGAATGCAGCAGGAAGGGCACTATGGGGACGGGCCTGTCTTTGTCGTCTTCTTCTTCTTGGTGGCAGCGGGACACTACTAGTGCTTGCCACCTCTCCAGCTTGAACTGCACTTATGGGACTCGCCACGTCACCAAGTGTTACTGCAGTGCTGGATATATGACCAGGATGTACTAGGCCGCTGGTGCTTGCCAGTTCACCAGAAGGAATAGCGGCGCTAGTACTTCTCTCCTCCATACGAGAGCCCTGCGGTTCTTGCACCTCAGCGACAGCAGAAGATCGGGGTCTGGTACGCCTGACCCTAGCAGGGACCACTCCGTCGTCAGAGCTATCTGTCAGGGAGCCACTGTCGTCTACAGGATCGTATTCTGAGCAAGAATTTGACAGATGCGTGACCTCCTCATCACTATCCGTCAGGCTCATAAACAAGTAGGCCTCTTCATCACTGTACCATCGATTTGCCATTTTGGGCTCTAAATTTAGGGGTACAGTGGTGAGATTCACAGGCAAAAAAGCACCTGACCTGTTAGTGACCGAGTCAAGCGCTACCAAAAAAACTGTTAGCGATCGCAGAGATCAGGCCTGACTCTGCGAACGCTGCAGTTATGTGTTTTTGTGTTTTGTGTCAGTGATCGATCGATCGATCGATACTGCACTTCGGTGGGCTGGACTGGGCGAAGGGGCTAAACGCAGGTGCTAGCAGGTATCTGGGCTGATCCCGCTAACCATGCGTTTTTGGGAACCCTAAACTGCAGGGGACGCTAGTATAGATCTGATCAGATCAAGTATCGATCCGATCAGATACTATACCACTAAAGGGATGCGTATGGTGCGTGCGTGGGTGTTAGCGCTATTGGCCGCTGCCTGGGGCGACGCAGACCCTATCTGGCGCTAAAACCAAACTTTGATCACCCGCCGGGCGATCAGGGGGTTAAAATTTTATTGCAAAAAATATGGCGGGTGCCTTGATGCAATAAAAAATTAACTAGCTAAACTGCGTCACCGGTGACACTTATACTGTGATCACTGGTGACAGGGGGTAATGATGGGGTTAAACCTTTATTGGGGGGGGGTTAGGGGGGGTCCCTAGACTATTTAGAGCCTAAGACTGATGACCCTAACACTTATTTTTGTCACTAATGACACTAGTACAGCGATCAAAAAAAAATCTGATTGCTGTACTGGGTGACACAGTGACAGGCAGTGAATGGGTTAATTTGGGGGGTGATCGGGGGGTGATCAGGGGGTTAAATGTGTGCCTATGTGACCTGGTGTTAGAGTAGTGTTGTGCAACTCACGTTTCAGATGCTCTCTCCCTCTCGGTCTGGAACGGAAAGACCGACAAGAGGGAGAGAGCATGACTTCCCCTGCCAATGTTTACAAAACATTGCCAGGGGAAAACAACCATTGGTTGGAGCGATCACCAGGTCCAGGCCAGATTTTATTGGCCTGGACCTGGTGACTGATCAGTTCTGCATCGAATCTGATCATCGGGAACGGCGGGGGGGCGCGCGCGCCCCATCGCCGTTCACGCGCCGGACGTCATAATACGTGATCTCGCCCAGGAGAGCCACCTTGTGGACGTATTATGACGGTGCGGCGACGGCAAGTGGTTAAGACAACTTCACAGTGAACATCATAACATCTTTAGAAATCATATATCTTTTTCTACTGCATAGAAAATGTGGCTGTGCTGTTACAGTCTGCTCTCTTCTTCCTCTCATGGTGCCGCCTATACCTTATTTTGCAAATTCCTTTTGGATCACAAGTGCATGCTGCTCTTCCCTTGTATTTATGACCTCCAAAGGGAAGTGACAAAGACACAGGGGAAATAAATGTCTAAGCATAAAAACCTTATAGTGCCAGCCAGCAATTAAAGTTATGTAACATACACGCATAACTTTAGCAACATAACACTTTATACAGTGGGCACTTGCCTACATACACAAGTACCCCAGTACTCAAGGGTGGGCATATCTAAACTCAAAAGCTTTCATGAATGTGTCACATGGGATATTCTAACTCATGAGCGAATTTCTGAAAGGCAATCCTTGCTTGCATTATATATGCATTGTTTTGGATTTAATATGTTTAATTTAAATCTTATTTTGGATTGTTGCATGACAGTGTTCTAGTTCTTGTTTCAGAGTGGTCATGCTCCACTTATTCACATCTCACTGATCTGCCAAACATACAGTAAATTCCATTGTGATTAGAATATTTTTGAATATTTTGTGCCTTGGACTATTTCCACATAAATTATTAGGAATATGTTCTTTTATTTGTTGGCATTGGATTGCATGTATTAATTTCACTGATAGATGTATTATATACTGTATTTAGTATGTGGGGTCATTCACTTAACACATATCTTACATTTGAGGTTCTTAGTAGATGTGCTTTTATGAATATACTATTACAACTGGGGGTTATTTGTGTACAAGTGTCTGCATTGTTCATAGCTTTACATTTTGTATTTTCATTATTTTCACTGTTTTTTTTTTTTATTATTCAGTAGAAGAATTAAAAAAATAGGGTAAATAGATGCCATTTTCTGGCCCAAAAACTCACCCTGAAGAGTTGAAAGGAGCTTCTGTAACCCCCAAGAGCTATCTAAAAACCATTGCTTTTAGACACCCTTAAAAAACACCAAAAACATCCTATGCTTACTTTCCCATTGACATCAAGGCATTCTGTCAAAACTTTCATTAAAATCTCTTAATTGTTGCCCGTAATATAGGGGAAATTAAAACTCACTTTTGCTCATTCTTACCCCTTATAAGAAATCGAAATAGAAAAAGAGGCGCTTCTAAGTGCAGTAACATCAATATTTATTGAACAAATGCGGTGTGAAACGTGTGTAAAACAAGCTCATCATCCCACACAAACGTGGTGGTAGGTCTCCTGTCATGGCTCTCCTGGATCCTCACTAGCCAATCAGCAGCAGAAGAAAAGACAGATGCCGGAAGCAAAATGGCTGGGACCAGCTTGGAGCACATGTACCAGAAATTATGTCAGAAGGGGACGGTTACATGTTTCAGAGCATGTGCAGAAGCTCCTTTGTCAAACCCAACCCCCGAGACAGGAGAGCTCAAATAAATAGGGAAAATAGGCAGGCTTAGGTTTGACAAAAAAGCCCATGCTGCAAAACATGTAAATGCCGCCTTCTGACGTCACTTTTGGTACATTTGATTGTGCAGAAGAGGCCCATCAACATGGGGAGAAGGTGCTTTGGGGAGAGGGACAGAGACCGAAAGCACCACCCATGTTGAGGGCACTTGGCCTGGTAAGGTTCAGGAGGGGGCACTCACTGCATGCTCGGATAAGGGTCTGGTATGGATTTGTAGGTGACCCTATACTAGTTTTTTTTTTTTTTTATTTGGCCTGGGGTTCCACTTAAAATTTATACCAGACCTAAGGGTAGGACTGGGGCTTACCCTTGAAGTTCATGCGGGTGGACAGATTCTGGAACACCTCTCAATTTAACATTATTTCTGCGTAAGTGGTCTTTACAATCCACTAGTTTTGCTTTGATCCATACGTTGTCTTCCCTACTTTCCTCATAAGCATTTGCGAGATGATTAACGGTAGTAGTGCATTCCTCCATTTTGTTCTCAATGTAATGTACCCAGTGTATGCATATCAGTAGTGAATTTGTAAAAGAGAGTGGAGATATCAGCAAGTAGGGAGGATTGTAATAACATGAGCATGTCCTTCATGGTGGTATCGAGGACAGGTTGTCTGGTAGTGGGGAAAGCAGCAATAGATGATTGAAGTGTGGTACTGGTATACACAGGGTTAAGTTCAAAACTCATCGCTGTGTGGAAGCATGGTGTGGAGAATCCACCCTTATCCTAACTTTGACCCAGCTTCTAGACACAGGGCCTGCCGCAGATTAGAGCTCAGGAGACAGACTGTTAAGCCTCGTACACATGATCAGTCCATCCGATGAAAACGGTCTGAAGGACAGTTGTCCTAGGTTAACCGATGAAGCTGACTGATGGTCCATCGCGCCTACACACCATTGGTTAAAAAAATGATCGTGTCAGAACGCGGTGACGTAAAACACAATGACGTGCTAATAAAAAAAAGAGGTTCAATGCTTCCAAGCATGCGTCGACTTGATTCTGAGCATGCATGGATTTTTAACCGATGGTTTTGCATACTAACTTAAATTTTAAAGCAAGTTTGCTTTTTTTAACCGAAGGTTAAATAACCTATGGCGCCCACACACGATCGGTTTGGACCGATGAAAACGGTCCATCAGACCGTTTTCATCAGTTTAACCTATCGTGTGTACGAGCCTTAAGAGTCCCCAGGAGTAGCATCAGGCAGGTTGGTGTACGATGATGAGGAGCAGGAGGTAGAGGCAGCGGCGCCATCTTGACTTCTTCTTCTCGTAGGCGCTTGAGAAAGTAAGCAGTGGGCTTTTGAGTCCTGCGGTCCTCTTTTCTTGTCTGGGACATCTCGCAGGGAAGGTGTTCTGTATGCAAGGAGTCAGTTGGGTGGTTGAGAGAGTGCCGAATTACAGCTGAGTCACTTAGGATCTCCATCCAGGCTGTAGGGCTCCAGGCTTCGGCGGCCATCCTGAGCGCTCGCAAGCCACGCCCTCCAAAACCTCTTTATTTTTATTACATGCCATACCTTATTTTAGACCCAGGGATGTCATCCCTGGGTCTCTGGGTCTAAGTAATAAAGGTTGATCATGGCTGGTGGGAGGGGCTATACATCACAGCACCCTACCTTTAGGCTGAGTTCACACTGGAATTAACCACTTGCTTACTGGGCACTTAAACCTCCCTCCTTCCCAGACCAATTTTCATCTTTCAGCACTGATGCACTTTGAATGACAATTGCGTGGTCATACAACACTGTACCCAAATGACATTTTTATAATTTTTTCCCACAAATAAAGCTTTATTTTGGTGGTATTTGATTACCTCTGCTGTTTTTAATTTTTTGTTAAAAAAATTTAAAATACAGTTTTTTTTTTAATTATATTTTTTTTTCTATTTTCTTATAACATTTTGCAAACAGTTAACTTTTCTCCTTCATTGATGTACGCTGATGAAGCTGCACTGATGGGCACTGATGAGCTGCATTGATGGGCACTTGTGGGCACTGATAGGCGGCACTGATGGGCACTGAGAGGTGACACTGAGAGGTGGCATTAAAGGGCATTGATAGGTGGCACTGGTGGGCACTGAGAAGTAACACTAATAGGTGGCATTGATAGGTGGCACTGATAGGTGGCAGTGATGGGCACTGATAAATGGCAGTGATGGGCACTGATGGGTGGCAGTGATGGGCACTGATAGGGTGGCAATAATGGGCACACTGATCGGCACTGGTAAGTTGCACTGCTAGGTGGCACTGATGAGGCACTGATTGGCACCACTGGTGGGCATTGATAGGTGGCACTTGTAGGCCTTGGTAGGTGGCACTCATGGGCATTGATAGGTGGCACTGGTGGGCACTTTGGGCACTGGCAGATGGCAATGGCAGGTGGCACTGATAGGGGGTACTATTAGCACATATGAGACAGAATTGCCTCTTCCTCGTCGGGACCAATGTCCCTTAAACATAAGTCGGTGATCGACTTTTTTTTCTCCTCATGCTCTTAGCGTGAGGAGAAAAAAAACGATTACCGAGCTTTTGTTTTGTAGATTAATCAGAAAAATCTCTAAACTAGAGGTCACTTCATAAAAGAGTGTTGGCATTCATGGCAGGTTTCCAGCAGCAATAAAGATTAACACAACATTTTATTTGCTTGCTATATGGTGTTTTTGCTTTCTTCTGTAAAACAGCTAATTAAATAGAGATAAAGAAGAAACCAGCACTTAATCTGGCCCCTATTATGTGGCCCAGCAGCTTCAGATGTGGAAATTCATTTAGTACCAGTTTAAAGCTATACAAAAATCTATCATTTTTATCTAATAATATTTTCATTTTTAAAAAGTGTTAAATGCATTTGTTAGAAAGAACTAACACAGGCACCTGAATATACACATCCCTATATATTGGTGCCTGAGGCACGTTCCCCATGTCTACTGTCTGGTGCCTGGCGTCTAGTGAGGCCTTTACAGCATGTCCGTCTGACTGTCAAGAGTGGCATGCCCTGATGTATGCAAACAGCGCCAACTAAAGTGCTATCCAGTACGATGCAGCATAGTTTCAGCATAATGTAACTCAATAAAGATCCAGCAGATGGAAGGCAGATGCATGGGAATTGTCAGGTAACTAAACACTGACCGCCAATGAAAGGATGACACCGATCACTGAACACCAATGTTAAGAGGCACTGGCCATCAACTTTTAAGAGGTCACTCATCACTGACCATAAACATTAAAGTGGACACTCATTGCTGACCACCAACAAAAGGGGGCACTCTATCAATATTTACCACTTTACCACTCACCATGTACCGCAAACATTTAAAGAGGTGCTTCCCCCCATACCATCCAACATAAGGGGCATGCGGCTGTTACATTCAGTGAGCTGTATGGTACAAATCCCTTACCACTGAACTCTATGCACTATGATGTACCTGATCCAGTCCTGATTCCTGGTCCTGATCCCTGGACCCCACATGCATTGCTGTATGTTAGACACACCTGGCAGCTATACTATATATGCTAGGTTGTACATTACATTCTCCTGACTTCTGAACTCTCTATTTTATATTCTACATCACATAGTTCTGACTGCTGCATTCTATATGCTATGCTGTACAGTGCCTTGATAAAAGTATTCATACCCATTGAAATTGTCCATATTTCTTCATGTTACAACCAAAAATGTAAATGTGTTTTATTGTGATTTTATGTTATAGACCAACACAAAGTGACACATAATTGTGAAGTGGAAGGAAATGATAAATGTTTTTTAAAATTTGCTACAAATAAATATGTGAAAAGTGTGGCTTGCATTTGTATTCAGCCCCCCCCCCCCCGAGTCAATACTTTGTAGAACCACCTTTCGCTACAACTACAGCTGCAAGTCTTTTTGTATATGTCTCTACCAGCTTTGTACATCTAGAGAGGGAAATGTGTGCCCATTCTTCTTTGCAAAATAGCTCAAGCTCTGTCAGATTGGATGGAGAGCGTCTGTGAACAGCAATTTTCAAGTCTTGCCACAGAGTCTCATTTGGATTTAGTTCTGGACTTTGTCTGGGCCATTCTAACACATGCATATTCTTTGATCTAAACCATTCCATTGAAGCTCTGGCTGTTTTTTTTCAGGGTCGTTGTCCTGTTGGAAGGGGAACTTCCACCCCAGTCTCAAGTGTTTTGCAGACTCTAACAGCTTTTGTTCTAATATTGCCCTGCATCTTACCATCAACTCTGACCAGCTTCCCTGTCCCTGCTGAAGAAAAGCATCCCCACAATATGATGCTGCCACCACCATGTTTCACGTGGGGATGGTGTGTTCAGCGTGATGTGCAGTGTTAAAGTTTTCCGCCACACATAGCGATTTGCTTTTAGACCAAAAAGATACATTTTGGCCTCATCTGACCAGAGCACCTTCTTCCACATGTTTGCTGTGTTCTCCACATGGCTCCTTGCAAACTGAAAATGGGACCCAGTAGGCAATGCTACGTGTGCAGGAATTCCCCAATTAAAAATTGTGGAGAAAATGGATTATCTGAGGATAGTGGTAACACGAGACCCAGAACAATGCATACGTAATAATAACTTAGAGACACTTTTAGCCAAGTTTAAACGTAAAGCTGATATTTGGGGACAACTTCCTCTATCGGTGGCTGGACGATGCAATCTTATCAAGATGATCTGGATGCCTCAACTGCTTTACGTGCTCCATAACTTGCCAATATCGATAGGTAAAGCATGGTTTAAAAAAATAGAGACCCTCTTCAGGGAATTAATCTGGAAGAAGGGAAAGGCGAGGATTAGTCTTCAAGCACTACAACTGCCAACAAATAAGGGAGGTCTGGCCGTCCCACACCCACGCAGCTATTTTATAGCCGCACAATTACAGCACCTGGGGGGTGCATTATGGAAGGAGGGGGGACTGCTAGTGGTATATGATGTTAATGGGGGCACCACATAATTCTATAATAGAAACTCTGGAGGCCGATTCCTTCCCTGCTAAGAATCCAACATTAAGAATGGTTAAAAGAATATGGCAGGCAGGAAAGTTAGCTTTGGGATACAAGGGGCCAACAGAATATTCCCCACTTTGGGACAATAAATATCTGCAAGAAATTTTAGCAATGGGGAAAGCTAAAAGAATGGGAAAAGTTAGGTATAACCAGATTGGCGCAATTATACGTAGGTAACACACTGAAATCCTTTTCAGATTTAACTACTAGCCGACCAGCCACCGTCATTATACGGCGGCAGGTCGGCTCTCCTGGGCGAGAGCCCGTAGCTATACGTCCGCTCTTCGAGCGGCCACTAGGGGCGCGTCCCCCGCTCGCCCCCAACTCCCGTGCGTGTGCCCGGCGGGCTTGATCGCCGCCGGGCACCCGCGATTGCTCGTTACAGAGCGGGGACCGGGAGCTGTGTGTGTAAACACACAGCTCTCGGTCCTGTCAGCAGGGGAAATGCTGATCTTCTGTTCATACAATGTATGAACAGAGGATCAGTGATTTCCCCTAGTGAGGCCACCCCCCCCCCCCACAGTAAGAACACCCAGGGACATACTTAACCCCTTCCCCGCCCCCTAGTGTTAACCCCTTCACTGCCAGTGGCATTTTTATAGTAATCCAATGCATTTTTATAGCACTGATCGCTATAAAAATGCCAATGGTCCCAAAAATGTGTCAAAAGTGTCCGAAGTGTCCGCCATAATGTCGCAGTACCGAAAAAAATCGCTGATCGCCGCCATTACTAGTAAAAAAAATATATTAATAAAAATGCCATAAAAATACCCCCTATTTTGTAAACGCTATAACTTTTGCGCAAACCAATCAATAAACGCTTATTGCGATTTTTTTTTAACGAAAAATATGTAGAAGAATACGTATCGGCCTAAACTGAGGAAAAAAATTTTTTTTTATATATTTTTGGGGGATATTTATTACAGCAAAAAGTAAAAAATATTAATTTTTTTCAAAATTGTCGCTCTATTTTTGTTTATAGCACAAAAAATAAAAACGGCAGAGGTGATCAAATACCACCAAAAGAAAGCTCTATTTGTGGGAAAAAAAGGACGCCAATTTTGTTTGGGAGCCACGTCGCACGACCGCGCAATTGTCAGTTAAAGCGGTGCAGTCCCGAATCGCAAAAAGTGCTCTGGTCTTTGGGCAGCAATATGGTCTGGGGGTTAAGTGGTTAAGTAGAGAATATGCCATTCCAAACTCTCCCTTCTACACTTACCCGCAGATTAGACATGCCCTTCAAGCCCAATTTAAAGCGCATTCGGTGAGATGGCAAAAAATGCCTCACCTTCAACGGTTAATTAAATTAGGAATTTCCAAAGGCCTTATTTCAGAACTATATATGCAAATTAGCGATGGGTCTATAAGGGGAGAGAGGAGAAGAAATAAACAAAGATGGGAGAAGGATATAGGCCCTATAACAACGGAACAATGGGATTTTTATTTTTTATTAAAGGGCCCAGAGGTTTCTTTTTTGTCTTTTTATTAAAGGGCCCAGAGGTCCCGAATGGCAACCCCCTTTTTTTGTAATTTCTTTTTATATATATACCTACATTTATATATATTTTTTATTAAAGGGCCCAGAGGTCCCCAGGGCCCTTTTTTAAAAAGGGGGTTGCCCTTTTTAAAACAAAATATATATATATATATATATTTTCTTTTTATTAAAGGGCCCTGGATGGCTACCCCCTTTTTTTAAATATATTTTTCTTTATTTCTTTCCCCCCCGCTTCTCAATTCGCGGCAGTCCCCCCGCTTCTCAATTTCAGGGAGCAGCAACCCCCCCCCCCCCCGGTTCTCTGCTCCAGGGGGCCCATGCCTGAAGCTGTGTAAGGGGCCCCCTAATTCCTGATGGCGGCCCTGGCTATATGTTTACACAGTTTTCAAGACAGTTTTGTGCTCCTCAAAGCAAATAAAATAGCTCTTTACTTTGCATACACCCCATACATACTGCAGCGAAGTTGAGTCGAAAACAATGTAGTCGGTCCCAACAGCAAGGAAAAGCCCACAAACTCATAATTGCTTGTAATAGCTTTGTACATATTGTATATGGCAGCATTTCATCTGCCCATACACAGAGTAAGGTCCCTTTCAGACAAGGCAAAATCCGTCAAACAAATCAGCCCGTTTAGCGGGGGAATCTCTCCTTTGATCCCCGCTGAGCAGGCGGATGACAGGTCTGTGTCCGCTCTGCTATACAGAGAAGACACAGTCTGCTTTTCTCTATGCGGCAGTCAGATGGAAACAAACTGCCTGTCTGTTTCCATCCGGCTGTCATCCGATCTGCCAGATGGATGGGAAACAGATTTTTAGCAGACCGAATCCGATAACGGTGGGTGTCAGCACCTGCTGGACCGCTGATATCCGTCGCTCCATAGAGAAAAATGGGTGGCCCCCAAAAATGGATAGGTGGACCTGATCAGTCCGCTGGTGTAAGATGGGCCTAATTGGACTGCCCAACCTGTCTCCGTCTCAGTTTGTATCCATACAAACAAAAAGCCAAACCTGAAGGAGCCAGTATGATCTGCTGAATTGGTCTGTGCTAGCAAAGGTAATGACACATGATGGCAGTATACATAGGCAGATTCAGTAAGGATTTTTAATCCTATTTACTTGGTATAGAAGCAAGTAATTGGCAGGAATGTTGCATACAGTATGCCTCACACACAAGCCAGCTATTACATTTTATTTATATTGGGTTTTGCTGACAACTGGCCCTTGAATAGTTAAGCTACAGGAAATTAGATATATTGGCTTTAGACAAAAAAAAAAAAGAAAAAAGTCCAGCCCAACTCAAACTTTTGCCAGGCTTTGGATAAAATAGGGAGGGTGTAGGCAGGTGCAGTCAACTTTCTCCACTGAAGGTGGCCCTCAGCAGCATTTTAAAGGGAGAGGAATTTGAGAGGAACATGGTTCCTCTATTGTTTCCCAGGTCACTGGGGGACCTATCCAATAGGATGCTAGCACCCCATAGGACTCTGGTGGCCATCTTGGGTCAGGCAGAATCTATTTAAGACTCTGGCTCCCAAGCTTGTGTAGTAGTGTAGGGACAGGTCACCTGTCTGACAGGGACAGTATTAGTGGTAGGGAGAGGTTCCAGATGAGTAGGGAAAGAGCCAGGATTCACTCACCTTCCTGGAAGCCTTCCCATTTTAACACAGACTGGCCAGGCTGCATTCTATCCGTTGAGACAGATGCTGTTGGAGCATTCGAGACCAGCTGTACACTGTTCTCTGCAAAATTCTGTGGGTGCACCTGGTTGTCCTCCCTCTGGGTAAATGTGCTTGTTTTGACTTTAATTACAATAAAGTTCTATTACTGCATCTGGACTCTTGAGTATTTACTGCCACTTTAATGCCGCACCTCCCCACAAGGGGTTCTTCTGGGATTTTATTACTATTTTTGTCCCAAATAGAGAGATTTCTCCTTCATGTCTTGGTATTACCCTATGACACACAGGCTGTTGTTGGGGCCAAAAGTGAGGGGAAACCCCCCACCCCCATTGGGTATTCATATCGCTGCTTGGTTCCAAAATAAAAATGTATTTTATTATTGCTTATGCAACATTTGAGGGATTTCGCTCATTTCCTGTCCTAGTGTGGTGAAGGGGGACAGGAAGTGAAGGGAAATCTTCCCTACAAAGGCATAGATAACAATCAAATCTAAAGTAAATGTTGGCTTCAGTTGGGTTTTAACCTGCAGGTTTTTTTTTAACTCTGCTAAAATGGAATTTGAAGTGGCAAACATGGATAAATACTACACATTGTTTTCCTGGCTTGTAACTTCCTGCACAATATAAAGCTATAATCATTCAATAAAGAGAATACAAGAGAATGGAATGCTGAAATTCCTTCTCTAAAGACCAAGGTTAAATGTGCAGACATGTGGGAGTTGTGGATAATACAAAAGCGTTTCTCCATTAGATCAACAAAAGGTGAGGGCATCTGGGAATTTATAAGGAGGTTGCAATCCCTTCTATTAATGTGGTTTATTTTAGCTGTGGCTTTGTCACTGCTATTGTTCAAGGTGAACACTGTGTGGAATGACAGCTGGCAACGTTTGGAAGGTGAGTCGATCTTTACAGAATGCTGGCTATGCAGGCTATTCTCACATTCTGTGATTACTTAGAAACAATAGGCAACTAATGCAATACTACTCATTCAATCATCTCTAGATGATGTTTTCTTTAACTCTCCATTAACCGCCCAGTAAGGACTTCACCTTTCAGAAGAACAAGGTGATGGCAGCTTGTGACTGATGATCAGCATTTTCAGGCATTAAGGACAAGGTTTAAAGTCACAGGAGAAACAAAAGGCAGCATACAGAAAAAGAAAATAATGAATATTAATACAACTGGAAGCAAAGTGCTTTTGTTGGCTTTGACAACCCATCAGAGTCAACTGCCATTCCGTCAATGCAAGTTAGAAAATAAAAGCTGGATTGTGATTGTTTGGTGTAGGAAAAAGAAACCAAATTAGTTCTCCTTAGTGTTATAGAATAGCACCTTTCCTTTTTTTATTCTTTTAAGTTTGGTTCACATTTTTCCTGTACAGTGCATGTGCGGTAATACATTTTTCTTCCTGCATTAATTTGTGTTGCATAGCATTGAAATTAATGGCCTGGCAAGGTACCAAAAGCATCCCAAAAACAGACATTCACCATTTTTTACAACACATTAGGCATTACGAAATGCATTACCATGTAGTGTGGTGCACTGCAATGCATGTGGGTTAAAAATGAATAGCACCGCAACATGTAATTTGTGTTAAATCTTGGAAATCTCTTTGTATTTGTTTGACATATGCTGCCCTTCCAGGGCTCCTTGCTGCAAAGGTCAGTTATAGGTGGGGGCAGTGGCCACTTGTTTGCATTCAGAGTGCCACTCAATTTTTTTTATGTTTTGTGGGTGTTTTTGAGCTGCTTTGACTGCAACACAAGTAGAACTTAATAGGACCGATTGTGTCCAAAGATGCAAAGCAAATGAAACAACCTAAGAACACTCATCCACATTACACAAATCAAATAAATAGAACTCATGAGACTTTCAAATGCATGCTTCAAACACAGTAAAACAAAAGCTGTCATCAAGAGCTTTAGGGTTGTATGAGTCCCTCTGGGGTGAGCTAACTAGTGGGAAAGGGGTGAGATACTGTTTTTATTTTTTACAGTTGAAAACCAAGGATGAGAGGTCCTGTTCAGTCCTGCACACAGACATGGGGTATTGGTATTAATTACAGAACAGCTATGTGATAATTAAATGTTTTTCAGTTACACCTATGGTGCATTATTTTTGTGTCACTGCTACTTTTCTTACTGTTCCATCTGCATTCATTATATCAGACAGGTATGTTGAATGATATTTTCAAAGTCGGCACAGCAAATAGAGTCTTAGCACTGTTTTCTATTCATTGTGAATGCTTACTCTTTCAACATTCAAAGATCCTTGATCACTGCAAATCTCCCAAACGTTACATTTTAGACATTGAACATATTTTTGGACTAATTGACAGGTAAAAAACGTCTTGATTTTAGAACTCTCTAACTACTAGATAGTGTTATCTGCATTCCTCCATTGTTGCTTTTTTGTGCTGTACTGTAATTGGAAGAGATAAAGATAGATTTGTTTAATACCCCTTCTCCCCTATTACAGCTTAAAAGCCCATTATTGGAACACCGGTTCGGTCTTGTGGCCTGAAGTGAGCTGAACAAAACACCAGGGATTTCACTGAAGTAGATAACAGTAAAGTACATAAAATGTCAGAGTTAGCCTTCCAGTTGGGGAATGGAAATAATTTAAAAAGATAATCATATTAACAAGATACTCTCACAAAATATATATGTTTAATAATGTGTAGAATGAAAAAAAAATCTTATGTTTAATGCAACAGTAAAGCGTGGGCTTTATTTTCTTATGGTGCTCTTAATACTTACTACCTTTTACAGTACAGTAGCCCAACCTAATAGCCGCCTGGTTATTCTTTTCTTTAAAAGAAAAAAGTAGAACTACAGGCACAACTGTATTTTATTTTATTTTGAATAGAGAAAGGGAGAGTGGTTAGTTTTTACCATCTGTGTCCAATTGGGGAGATTTCCTTTCACTTTCAGTCTCATAGCCAAAACAGGAAGTGAGAGGAAATCCCTCCAAAGCGAGAGAATACCTGGTTGTCACCAGGGTCGCCATACCTAGTATCCATATTGGAAGATTCCACCTCATTTCCTGTTCTGGAGACAACTCAAATTACTTTTGTGATAACAGTACACAAGACAAACAGAGATGGCGAATCTACCCAATGGGATCACAGACAGCAACAGACAGCAACAAAAACCTGATTGGTGTTCTTTTTTTTCTTCTTCCCTTCGAATTTATCTCCGACTTCCATAATTCTCTCTTTGTTATATACATCTCTCCTCCTCCTCTCACTTCTACCTTCTTTATTTCAGATTGATTTATAATGTCCTGTGCCCTATCAAATTATACAGACTATACGGGAGATAGAATACCATACATTACCCTTCAATAACACAACATCATACAGTTAAATATTGTATTATGCTCCCATCACTTCTGCATATCCCATTGAATACTTATACCCTGTCCATTCCTTCCACTTTTCTTCGAAATCCTCCCTTTCATCTCCCTCGCTATTCCTCACATATTCCATATTGTAAATTTCATCTACTTTGTTGCACCACCCCCTCAATGTGGGACTCTCCAGTTCTTGCCAGTGTATGGATATTTGGCTCTTTGTGTCACAAACTACGGTGAACGAGAGTGAACCACAACTGCGGTTAGCGAAGATTTCAATGCACCTCTCTATGTTATGTGAAACTTCAGTATTGGACCCCAGGCGTCACTCCAATCAGAGAAAAGGAGTTTGGGGGTTCACTACATCATTTCTCTCACATATAGGAATGCGTTGAGCTACTAAGGGTGGAGGTATTACCACATGCCTCCAACCCCTAGCGTTGAAAGATTACGATAAACGTGAATGAGCACTTCTCTATGTAAGTGATTATCAGTACTGGACCCCCAAACTCCTGTTCTCTGATTGGAGTGACGCCTGGGGTCCGGTACTGATAATCACTTGCATAGATAAGTGCATTGAAATCTTCTCTAAACCGCAGTTGTGGTTCACTCTCGTTCACTGTAGTTTGTGACAGAATAATAGAACCTTATCATGAACTCAGCAGAATTTGCTAACCATGTTCTCACCCTTACTCAAAAGGTAGACAATCTTGCTCAAACTGTACAAACTCTTCAAGTTTGTTGCGCAGAATCCAAATGTGAATCGTTTTCCTCCTGAACCTAAAGTTAATCCACCTGTACCCTTTACTGGTGATCGAAAGACCTATAGAGAATTCATTAATGCATGTAAATGACAGGTGTAACGGTCAGGGGTTAACGCTGTTACAATATTCTATTCCACCAACCCAAGACAGCTTCCGACACTCCACAATCCAGCAGACAGGACCCATTGGTTTTCCCCCAGAAGAACGAGACACACACAGCTCTGTTCTCTGGTTCCAAACAGAATGACACTTTAATGGTAAACTTAGGCTCTTTTTTTACAGTTGAAAGCAGGCTTCAGTAATCAAAGGGACAATGACACACTCCACCCACAACATCATACAATGGGTGCTAACGAGCCTCCAATACACATTTCTTGGGTAGACTTTCTGGCACCGAATCTACATGAGTTAATTACTATAGCTGACAAGGCAGACGTTATGACTTCAGCTTATCTCACCTGCTATTCAATACACATTCCTTTAGTAAACATAAGTCAGACGTCTGACCTTTAGATTGTGCTAATTCACATCACATATTATCATCAATAGACTTTCACACAATACAGTGTCAATTAGCATAGCACAATGAAATATCTTAGGAGCCAGACTTAATTAACACAATAGACAATAGAATGCAATCACAGCAAGTGTTATCACTACAGCCAGGTAGCTGGAGGTGATTAACATCAATTAACATCTTAACAGTATGAGCTAGATTCACGTAGCTCGGCATACCTTTTGGCCGGCGTAGCGCATCTCATATGCGCTACGCCGGCGTAAATCTGGGAGCCCAGAACGGTATTCAACAAGATCTGGCGCCGTACATTGCGCCGGCGTAGGGTAAATAGGCAGGCGTAAGCCCGCCTAATTTAAATGTGTAAGGTAGTGGACGTGTTGTATACAAAGTAGCCGTGACCTCATGTACATTTTTTCATGAACGAACGGCGCATGCGTGCACATGCTCAAAGTAACGTAGAGTAATGCTTTCGATGTGAACGGAACCTACGCACAGCCCCATTCACGTACCACTTACGTAAACGACGTAAAATTCGACGGCTGTTCCGACGTCCATACTTTAACATTGGCTGCGCCTCATATAGCAGGGGTAACGTTACGCCGGACGTAAGCCTTACGTAAACGGCGTAGCGGGCGCAAGTACGTTCGTGAATCGGCGCATCTAGGTCATTTACATATTCTACACGTAAATCTACGGAAGCGAGTTGAATTAGTGCCTTATGCACTACACCTGTCTCGCACCTATAAACAGAACAGTGTGCAGACTGCACACTGTTCTATTATTGTCGGCCTTAGCCGGCCTGGCTACAAATGAACTACAGGTACCATCAATCCCTAAACTGTAAATCATGCCACGCTGGATCCCTACCTGAATCAAGTTAATGCAGATTGCCATTGCTGGGACACCCTAAACAGATCTTCCTTCAGGAGACCCTCCATAGAAGAATCCCATTTCTGCTGCAATACTCTGTTTACTGGAGAGCACTTATCCTCTGCGAGCGGATAAGTACCATTACTACGTTACATTTACTGTTCTAGAATTGCTGGCTTCACATATAGCCTTTCCAAGTACTGTATTTTAAATTGGCTTATTTAATGCTATGCTGCTGCTTGGGATTATTTAGTGTGTCTTCAGCTGACCGCTGCAATTTCAATAGGTGTTGTTACTTGTATACGGGCTTCCGCCCTATAATTCTAAACATGTTCGTTATACCTTTTTTTGGCTAAGGCTAGGAGGTATGTTGTAATACCTCCTCCCTTAGTAGCCCAATACATTTTCTTTATGTAAAGTGATATGATGTAGAGAACCCCCAAACTCCTGTTCTCTGATTGGAGTGACGCCAGGGGTCCGGTACTGATAATCACTTGCATAGAGAAGTGCATTGAAATCTTCCCTTAGGCCCCGTACACACCATAGAATCCATCCGCAGATAAATCCCAGCAAATGGGTTTCAGCGGATAGATCCTATGGTGTGTACACGCCAGCGGATCTTTTTCCGCGGATATATCTCCCCTGGGATGGATTCCAGCAGATCGAATATTTGCTGACATGCACAACATATCAATCTGCAGGAGTCCATCCCAACGGATGGATCCGCTGGTCTGTATAGACTCACCGGATCCATCCGTCCGAAGGGATCCCCCGCATGCGTCGCAATGATTCGACGCATGCGTGGAATTCCTTATATGACAGCGTCGCGCACGTCGCCGCGACGGTGCGACACAACATCGCCAGAGGATTTCGGCGCGGATTTCAATGCGATGGTGAGTACACTCCATCGCATTAAAATCTGCTGAAATCCTCAAGAGGATTTATCCGCGGAAACGGTCCGCTGGACCGTATCCGCGGATAAATCCTCCCGTGTGTATGGGGCCTAAACCGCAGTTGTGGTTCACTCTCGTTCACCGTAGTTTGTGACAATTTGCAGCATTCGGTGTTCTAATCTCTCACCACTCTAAAAATAAAAAAATAAAAAGTTTTGCTTGTTGTTATACTTTAAAGATATAGTATAATGCATTGATGATTGTTTTAAAGTCCTGACTTCTGGGCTGAAACCCTGATTTCACTTAAGTACTTATTCACTAACCTTACACTACTTAAGATGAACTATATTTTGTTTTTGTTTTTTATACATTTTTTTTTATCTGAAACAAACAAGAAAGACATTTCATTCAAATCCCCCTTTTTTTCTGATCAAAGGATGGATGTTTTTGATTACAGAACCACTTTGGGTAGTCTATTTCTTGGATTGAAGATTCCAATGGTAACTCAATTACATCTGGAATGGGACATAGCGTTCTTGGAACAATATACTAAGGAATGCATGGTTCCTAGAGGTTTATGTTGGGATGTTCATCCCCAACCAGATGACTCTGAAATTGAGCCCTGGTTTCGATATTTTAATGATTATTTTTTTAGCCGATAAAAAAACAAGTAAGACTCACTGTTATTGATAAATAAATTAAAGAACTCAGAGAGAAACTTTTACCTCATAAGAGTACAATAGAATATACCCCCCTCTCTACCAATTTAAGAAATCACTTGGAAAAAGAGGAGCGTGAGCAGAGACTTAAGAAACAAAAGAAATACACTATAAAAGATTGATAAATCTCCCTATACGTGCACAGGACATCAAGTTCAAGTGGTTCTTTTTTACGAAATTCTCCGTCCAACATAAACAAATTAAGGACATTTTTAGTAGACACTGGAATGTTCTCGAATATGACAGGTTTTTGGGGCCTGTTCTTCCTGATCATGCAGGACTTATTTATAGGGGTGCACCATCTCTGGGAGGACAATGCTATTGATCCCCCCATCAAAACACCTTTTTTCCATGAATGTAAGGGCTATTATCCCTGCCGTAGTGTATACACAACACCTGCGGCAGGCGAAAATTAGAAACTTTTGAGTCTACTGTTACCACCCGGAGATATCAGATGAAACACTTTACAACTTGTGCTACTCGATATATATTATATTTACTGACCTGCCCTTGCAAGATGCAACATGTAGGATGCATTATACGCTCTTTTTCAGTGAGGGTCAATGAAAATCTGGCAACTATTAAGAAGGGCCTTACCAACCATAGTGTACCTAGACATTATCTCCATCATCACAATAAGAACCCATCTGGTACTCAATTTCAAATCATTGACAAGTTTGTTCTCCATTGGAGAGGCGAGTGTCACAATCATTCTAGATTTATGAATTGAAATCATATTCACCCATGGCATGAATATTGATTGGGAAATGAATGCCTTTATTAATCAAGCATAATGTCCCCCCTTTTTACACATATCATTCACTCGTATTTTGTCCATTCTTTTCTGTTTTTCCTTTTCCTTTTCCATTTTCATTTAAGATTGTTATTATATATATGCTCATAAGTATGTAATATGGCTGTAAACTTGTAATATATGTTTTGAGTTATGTTTCACCTATGTTTTTCATATGCTATGTTATGCTAATATGTGTATACATGACCCATAGTATAAGAACTTGCTGCCGTGATTGGACTTGATAAGGTTAAAATCTATACTGCATTGACATTAGCGGGCACGGTGAGTCCACATAATTTGGATTGGTTTTAACTCCAATACCGCGTGATTGCGGTTGTGTTTTGATTTTACATTGAGGCTTAGTTAACATATTTCCATGGTTTTGACGACGTTTTTCCTCCCTGTCATAACGAGGCTTGGATTTTATACATGGGGTCATGTAATTGGCATCTCTCCATCTGTTGACGTCGTTCCGCTCACCAGCATATAATGGGAGACGTGAAACGCACGCCATATGCCATGCTGGATAGGTATCAGTGCCGAAAACGGATTGACACAAAATACATTTTCAATTAATCATAGGATTATTTGCTTATATACAGTGCCTTGCAAAAGTATTCACCCCCTTAGCATTTTTCATGTTTTTTTGCTTCACAACCTGGAATTAACATGGATTGTTTGATGATTTGGAAAATTTGGAAAATTTCAAGGGGTATGAATATTGTTTTAAGGCACTGTAGGTACACATATAAAATATGTTTTTGTTTGTCATTACTGATTTTTCAAGAGTTTTTGTTTTACTTATCGACTAACACAACCAAAACCACCCTAGTGTTGCTTATTTTCAGAGATTTGGGGGAAATTATAATTTTTTTGTCCCCCCCCCCCCCATTGGTGATATGTGGTTGCTTGCTTTTAGTTACAGCACTTAGCATGCTGCTATTAGGTACTACAAGGATCTCAGTAGGTACATGTCATCTTCGTAATTAAATATGTGACTGCATAGAACTGAAAAATAAAACTGCATGCTGAACTATATATTATGATGAACCATTATTAAGTATTCACTGGCTCTTTCCCTATTAAAACGTCCCAGTGATCGTGACTTGTATTGATCTAGACATAAATTATGCCTTGGAACCACAATGTTATGAAAGCACTAGAGGGACAAGCAGTAAACTTCAATAGCTCATGCCAAATCAGTGAACTCAGATGTCATCCATCTGTATACAGGATGACAGATAATGTGGTTATTATTGCCTTTTTATAATCCTTCGCCTAAGGGAAATAAAGAGAAGCATATGGCAGATTTGAAAGACTTATATTTTCCTTGACCGTGCACAGTTCTTCATCCCTATAGTGCTTTAACAGAATTGGTAATCGGATGAATGATCAGACAGGGAGTAACTGTCAACTTGCAGTTTACTAAACAGTAATTTGAAGCAATAATGCAAAACTGGTTTAGGTTGGCAAAGAACATGCATACACTGCAGAATCATGCAAAACAGATCATGCAAGCTGCACAACAGTGGACCCTTCACAACAATGTCTCTGTGCCTTGGCCAGGGTAACATGTGGCTGTATATCATATTCTCTATAAGATACTATTGAACAACGGAGAGTCTAGTAAAACAATTCAGAACACAATGTAGATATATGCGCTTATCCTTATAAACAACATTCCTCTCAGTGAAGGTCAGGCTAGCTCTTGAAAACCAGCTGGAGGGATCCAAGGACACAGAAAGAGGTGCTCCCCATAGTATGTGGGTCTTCCAGAGAAGCTGTGTATTAATAGCTTCTGGCACAACTGCTCTCCTTCTGGTTCTGACAGTAGAGTGCCTATCACCAGGCTGCAGATCACTTGCCCAGCTACCTCGGCTTCATTGGTTTTGGCCTCTCTGAGCTGTTGAGGGAGGGAAACAGAGAGTAAACTGTCCTTCCTGGGTATGTCCAAGAACCCATGGAGTTGTGGGAAAATTAGTTAATGTGGCCCCCACCTGCATTTTAGCATAGTAAATAGATAGGCACACACTCGGTTCCAATCCTAGTCACATGGATTCTGCTGAAGGAAAGGAACAATGCCCAGACAAGACTACTGATTTGCGAGCTCTATCTGAATTTTAGGCCACATGGCCAATTTTCTCACTTTCAATGTAATTTCAACATGGATTTGCCTTTCGTAATAACCCCCACAGTGTTAGGAAATACAACTCTGAAATAAATGAATAAAGAGGCTGGGACTTTGAATGAGGCACATGGCACAACACTGCTAAAATGATTAGTACATAATAACATATTTATTAGTAAGTTCATATACTGTGTGTATATACATAGGTTGACATCTTAGAAAAATATGACTATAAATGATTATATTGCGAGCCGTTAGTATTGTGTATTTACATTAAAATCAATGGATCACATTAAACACTGATTAGAGGTCAATACATGATTACAGAGATTTCATATATATGATATAAACACATAATATAAAGTGACAGTGCTTATGCGCTACTATAGACACTCAATGAATAAACCCTAAACAAAGTGTATTAATAAGTTGCTGCAAAACCTAAAGTGTTTACAATACACAAAAATATAAATGAGAAAGGTGAGGGGTTCCGCGCAACCTAGCACGCGGACATGGTGAAAGTGCTAAGTATAAATAAATAAATAAATAAATATAAATACTAATCAGTGTTAACACAAACACGAGCAAATCAAAGCTCAATCCAATCCAGTGAAGGAGTGTAAATATCCAAACCTAAAAATAGTAATTCTATATATACCATGTACATAAAATATAATATGGAGTGAATATATCAAAAATACTAATAATAAATATATACATATAAAAAACAATAAAAAACAATATATGAATGTATATAATAAAGTCTATAGCCGTGAAAGAGTGTCCATTCATAGGATGAGAAATAAATAAATGAATAAATCAATCTGGTGATCCCGTGCTAGTATTGATTCTTCAAATAAGCATAGGCTGCCAGAAGGGATGTGGCTGATGTGATCACAAGATAATCCAATAAATAGTGTTGGTAGATGGGTGTAATGATCCCTCCCCGAGCTCCCGGGACTCTTACCTCCGCACAGATAGTCAAGTGCATCCACTATAGGTATCTCGACCAGACCTCCGTGTATGTGTTCCACTAATCCTCCTTAGATCTCCATGACAGGGTCCTCTTATCCATCCAAATAGTCAGTGTGCCCAGGCGAGGAAACAGGGGAAACACAAAAACAAAGGAGGGGACTCCAATCGTGAAGTAGTAGGCACAGGCTGAGTATTTATTAAAGAAGGAAAAATCTGCGCTTACATGTATTTTAAAATTATACAGCAAGGAACTTTTGAAAACGAGCGGCGTTTCAGGCGCCTGTATACGTCACTCTAGGTGTACGTCCTCCCGTCCAATCCCTACGCGTTACGACACGTGTCACGTGTCTTCATCTGGGGAATCTGATTGGCGGTTTTGGTATTGCTTATGTATCCGAGCGACCGGAAGTAATGGCGTGGCCATTTTATCGGAGTCCAAAAAACAGCACATAGACTGTCCATTCACCACTATACATAGCAGAAAGCGTCACTAGATATGAAGCTGCGACTTACAATTGCTAAATTATGGAATCTCGTCTGCTAGTAATGCTGCAGTAGTGGATCATATTCATCCCTAAGGGAGGGAGTGGAAAGCGCGTATATATAGAAATTATAAATAAACATTATGAGGTGTGTAGAAATAGCACTGTAAATATCGGTCCATTGGCGATATTTCATACTAACCTCAGGTTAAAACAGCAGGAACGTCATCCAGCTGGTCACACCATGATGGCGCTTTTCATTTAAATGTCTATAGTTACACCAATAATAAAAATAAGCTTATTGCATAAATGTATATCGGAAAACATACATATGCCATACACTTAAATAATTAAAAATATATATTACATAAAATATGTATATATCGACCGTGAACTAGTAGAGAATACATAACCTTATAGACGTCTCTACATGAAAAAATAAATAAATATATATATATATACACAGCCCAGTGTTCTATACATATATAAATAGAATAAATAATTATAAAAAATGTAAAAAATGTAGTTAAAAGATTATATATAAAATGTAATAAAAGAAGTATATAATATAATATAGGGAGGCCGCACACCTAGTTTGTCGCATGATAGTCAACATCTATGCGTTATATAACATGACGTTATAAGTGACTTTGTACTACAAGCGGGCATCATTGGATCTAGATTTAAGGATAAAGGATATGAAGAATCATGGATCAGTGATCAAATAGAGTTGGTGAGGAAACTCGATAGGAATGAGATGTTACATAACAAACCCAAAAATATTTCACAACAAGCCGCACCGGTGCTCATCCTCGACTATAACTCTCAGCACAAAGATGTAGCCAAATTAATAAGAAAACATTGGCACATCTTAAAAGGAGATAAAGATCTAGGATGTATACTTCCAGAGAAACCGAGGATAGTCTATAAGAGAGCACCTACTCTGAGAAACCTGGTTGTTAAAACGGTAGTTGAACCACCACCGAAACCAGGATATACGTTTTTCTCGGGAAAAGGCTTTTACCCTTGCAAGAATTGTAAGGCATGTCGCAAAGCACAGAGATTCCAGAAAAAACGTACTGAATTTCTAGCTACAAACACAGGAGAAAATCATGTGATTAGGGACTTTATTGGATGTCATACTGAAGGTGTCGTGTATGTGTTGCAATGTAGTTGTAACCTCCAATATGTAGGGAGGACAAAAAGGGCCCTCAAGGTACGGATTGGCGAACATATAGACAATATTATTAATGGCTACCCAAAACATAGTGTCTCCAGACACTTTGACCAGGTCCATAATAGAGACACTACCCAACTCCAGTTTTGGGGGGTTGAGAAATACAACCCCTCATGGAGAGGGAGCCATAAGATTCGCACAATTAGCCAAAAAGAATCCAAATGGATTCATCGTATGCGAACATTAGTACCAGGAGGAATGAATGTTGAATTTGACCTCAACTGCTTCTTAAGCAATTTCTGATTTCATATATTGTACAGTATTTTGAAGTTTTTTACTTTTATATTTTTACTTTTATATTTCATTCATATTTACTACTG
The DNA here is from genome assembly GCF_905171775.1 of Rana temporaria. Classification (NCBI taxonomy): domain Eukaryota; kingdom Metazoa; phylum Chordata; class Amphibia; order Anura; family Ranidae; genus Rana; species Rana temporaria. The sequence continues at coordinate 68,359,293 of NC_053496.1, read as the reverse complement.
TGATTATTCATATTGATGTTATATAACGCATAGATGTTGACTATCATGCGACAAACTAGGTGTGCGGCCTCCCTATATTATATTATATACTTCTTTTATTACATTTTATATATAATCTTTTAACTACATTTTTTATAATTATTTATTCTATTTATATATGTATAGAACACTGGGCTGTGTATATATATATATATTTATTTATTTTTTCATGTAGAGACGTCTATAAGGTTATGTATTCTCTACTAGTTCACGGTCGATATATACATATTTTATGTAATATATATTTTTAATTATTTAAGTGTATGGCATATGTATGTTTTCCGATATACATTTATGCAATAAGCTTATTTTTATTATTGGTGTAACTATAGACATTTAAATGAAAAGCGCCATCATGGTGTGACCAGCTGGATGACGTTCCTGCTGTTTTAACCTGAGGTTAGTATGAAATATCGCCAATGGACCGATATTTACAGTGCTATTTCTACACACCTCATAATGTTTATTTATAATTTCTATATATACGCGCTTTCCACTCCCTCCCTTAGGGATGAATATGATCCACTACTGTAGCATTACTAGCAGACGAGATTCCATAATTTAGCAATTGTAAGTCGCAGCTTCATATCTAGTGACGCTTTCTGCTATGTATAGTGGTGAATGGACAGTCTATGTGCTGTTTTTTGGACTCCGATAAAATGGCCACGCCATTACTTCCGGTCGCTCGGATACATAAGCAATACCAAAACCGCCAATCAGATTCCCCAGATGAAGACACGTGACACGTGTCGTAACGCGTAGGGATTGGACGGGAGGACGTACACCTAGAGTGACGTATACAGGCGCCTGAAACGCCGCTCGTTTTCAAAAGTTCCTTGCTGTATAATTTTAAAATACATGTAAGCGCAGATTTTTCCTTCTTTAATAAATACTCAGCCTGTGCCTACTACTTCACGATTGGAGTCCCCTCCTTTGTTTTTGTGTTTCCCCTGTTTCCTCGCCTGGGCACACTGACTATTTGGATGGATAAGAGGACCCTGTCATGGAGATCTAAGGAGGATTAGTGGAACACATACACGGAGGTCTGGTCGAGATACCTATAGTGGATGCACTTGACTATCTGTGCGGAGGTAAGAGTCCCGGGAGCTCGGGGAGGGATCATTACACCCATCTACCAACACTATTTATTGGATTATCTTGTGATCACATCAGCCACATCCCTTCTGGCAGCCTATGCTTATTTGAAGAATCAATACTAGCACGGGATCACCAGATTGATTTATTCATTTATTTATTTCTCATCCTATGAATGGACACTCTTTCACGGCTATAGACTTTATTATATACATTCATATATTGTTTTTTATTGTTTTTTATATGTATATATTTATTATTAGTATTTTTGATATATTCACTCCATATTATATTTTATGTACATGGTATATATAGAATTACTATTTTTAGGTTTGGATATTTACACTCCTTCACTGGATTGGATTGAGCTTTGATTTGCTCGTGTTTGTGTTAACACTGATTAGTATTTATATTTATTTATTTATTTATTTATACTTAGCACTTTCACCATGTCCGCGATATAAACACATAAATTAAGATATGACAGAATCAGAAAGGCTCAATGCATTTCATGGAGCATTAATGCAGAATGTGTATCTGAAAAAGATGTATAAATGCCAATATAGTCTGGTAATTTGATAAAAAGGGGAGGGGATGGGGGCAAATGAAAGGAGGCCACCAAAAGATACAACTTTAATCCTTGCATCCAAGAATTGCTTCATAAGGCACTGGTGGAGAAAAGAACCACATAAAACATCAAATCTAAGGCAGCGGTCACAGCAGTGTTGCCAACCGTCCGTATTTTTACGGACAGTTCGTAAAAATGGGCACTTCCCCACCCCCGTTCGTAAATGTCCGTGGGTGCGGGAATGTGCCAGTAAAAATAGCCGAGATCGGTTCGGAACTGCGCATGGAGATTGGAGTCAGGGGGTGATGGTGGCTGCGGTGGCACCACAGAGGGAGATTGGAGACACCTCAGAGGGGGATGGTGGTACCGCAGAGGGTAGGGGATGGAGACAGGGGTTGTTGGTGGCACTGCAGAGGGGGATGGAGGCAGGGGGTGTTGGTGGCAGAGGGGTGGAGGCAGGGGGTGCTGGTGGCAGAGGGGGGTGGAGGCAGGGGGTGATGTGACTAAATAATTTGCCCTTATTATATCGAAAATAACATATGTTTTTTTTTACCTTAAAATCTACCTTAAATCACATTGCTATTTGCCTAGCGTACTTGTTTGTAGCCTAGATACTGAAATCTGCACCTAAAAATGTAATTTAGTAACTTTTGTGAAATGCCAGTAAAAACGTGGCTGCGCCAGTAAATTTCGAGTGTCGTGCCAGTAAATTTCAATCTGGTAGGTTGGCAACACTGGGTCATAGTACCAGCTTAAACTGGAACATTGACAAGAATTAGAAGATGAAGAAGCTACATACTTTTTACAGTGCATCACTTTTTCCACATTTTACATGTACATGTTACAGCCTTATTCCAAAATTGATTCAATTAATTATTTTCCTCAAAATTCCACCAACAATAACCCATAATGACTTTTGAAATCTTTGCAAATGTATTTAAAATAATAATAAAAAAAAAAAATCACATGTACATTAGCAGACCTCTAATTTTCCACTCGCCTACTCGCATTTTGCGAGTGGGAAATTAGGTCTGGCGAGGAGCTGGGCTGCCTGAAAGTGTGGGGGGGGGGGGGTGAGCCCTGCTGGCTGGGTTAATCGCCAAGAAGACTTGACCTGCTATCTAATCAGTTGTAATATGCAAAAAAAAAATCTCAATGTGACTTAATATTTGTAAGATTGTTTAAATTAATATGTAATAAAATTTGCTACTTTTTTGTGATATTTTGTACTGAGTTACTTGGGCACTGCTATAATCCCACTTCCTCTGCTCCCCTTAGAATTAACTCTTTGGGATGAGATGTCTTATCTACCGAGGACATATCAGCCACTCCCTTTTTACATAGCACTTTAATGTTCCCTAACTTAAAGGGGTTGTAAAGGTACAATTTTCTTTTCTAAATAGCTTCCTTTACCTTAGTGCAGTCCTCCTCCACTTACCTCATCCTTCCATTTTGCTTTTAAATCTCCTTATTACTTCTGAGAAATCCTCACTTCTTGCTCTTCTGTCTGTAACTCCACACAGTAATGCAAGGCTTTCTCCCTGGTGTGGAGTGTCGTGCTCGCCCTCTCCCTTGGACTACAGGAGAGTCAGGACGCTCTCTACGTTGCAGATAGAGAAAGGAGCTGTGTGTTAGTGGGTGTCCTGACTCTCCTGCAGTCCAAGGAAATAAGGACATTTAAAAGCAAAATCAAAGCATGAGGTAAGTGAAGGAGGACTACACTAAGGTAAAGGAAGCTATTTAGGGAAAAAAATTGTACCTTTACAACCACTTTAATGATTACACTAGCATGACTTGGACCTGGATCTGCCCCTGCCTCTAAATAGACTGCAAGAGGCTGATACAAGCCAAATTTAGGTACCTACAGACAGTGCTTTCATTTAACCACTTGACACCCTGACAGGACATCATATGACGTCCTGTCATTCAAAGCCTCCAGAGCGTGCGCGCGCGCCGCCGGCACGCGCACGCACCTGTCACGTCACTGGGAACACAGTGCGCGTGCCCGGCAGCCGCGATGGCCGCCGGGCACCCGCGATTGCCCAGTAACTGAGCAGGGATGTGGAGCTCTGTGTGTAAACACAGAGCTCCACGTCCTGTCAGGGAGAGAGGAGATCGATCTGTGTCCCTTGTACATAGGGACACAGATCGGTCACCTCCCCCAGTCACCCCCCTCCACACACAGTTAGAACACACCCAGGATACACATTTAACCCCTTCCCCGCCCCCTAGTGGTTAACCCCTTCCCTGCCAGTCACATTTATACAGTAATCATTGCATATTTATAGCACTGTTCACTGTATAAATGTGAATGGTCCCAAAAATGTGTCAAAAGTGTCCGATGTGTCCACTATAATGTCGCAGTCCCGAAAAAAAATGCAGATCGCCACCATTTCTAGTAAAAAAAAATAAAAAAAAATCATTATGTCCCCTATTTTGTAGGCAATATAACTTTTGCGCAAACCAGGTTATTGCGAATTTTTTTTTTTTTACCAAAAATATGTAGAATAATACGTATAGGCCTAAACTGAGATATTTTTTATAGCAAAAAGTAAAAAATATTGTGTTTTTTTTTCAAAATTGACGCTCTTTTTTTTGTTTATAGCCCAAAAAATAAAAACCGCACAGGCGATCAAATACCACCAAAAGAAAGCTATATTTGTGGGGAAAAAAGGACGCCAATTTTTTTGGGAGCCACGTCGCACGAGCGACGCAGTGCCGGAAGCTAAAATCTCGTCTGGGCAGGAAGGGGGTGTATGTGCACAGTAGGCAAGTGGTTTAAACAAAATACATTTCATTTACTGATTTACTATTGATTACAAAAATGCATTGATTTTTGTCCATTACATCTGCCTACAGCTACGCTTTAAAATATGGTGTCCATGTAGCTCTAATTGCAAAGTACATGTGTTGAATCATTATCCCTGTGTGTAGCTTCTAATCTTTTTGAGCACATCACAGCTGAGTAAATCTTAACCAGAAAAAATTCCATAGCGAAATGTGCTCTTCCTTGCTTAGCTCCTACATGATTTGTCCTATCAATCAGCATGACAGTGGAGTGGAGGGGGCAGGCAAAGACATAAGTGTCCAAACCCCACTAACTGCTACCACTTTGTCCAATGCGTAAAAAATGTTTCCACTGGCTGAGAAGTTTATTTTACATAATTATATTACATTTACATCTTACAAAAACTGTAAAATGAATGCAGTTTACCGTTTTATGATTGAGGTCATTGGTGCCTGATGTCTGTATGTGTAAGTTGTAACTTAATGACTAAATTGCTTACCTACAATTTGTGACACTTGCATATAAAGGATCTTTTGTGATTAACAAGTTATGTTCCTATAGTATATGATGCAAAAGCCTTAAAATAATAATAATAATAATAATAATAATAATAATAATAATAATAATAATAATAATAAAAAAACTTCCTTTTATCTTCATAGAGTGGGTCAAATCCTCCTTCATTGGTGCCATGGGGATGACAATGCTGCTCTGAATTTGGGAGCAGTGCAGCAGTGTTGTCAATCCCAATAAAAGAAGCTATATGAGGTGGACTTCACTGGCAGGCTCAACAGGTATTTGTAATATTTTTTCAGGAGAATAAAGGGAAAACTATGAATGCAGATGCACTTACAATTAAAGCTAAACTCCAGGATAGGAAAATATTGTATAAATAGAATCGACATCTGTATTCTTACCTAAATCTTGGTGCGCTTTGTGAATTTCTTCCAGATCTAAGAAGTAATCCAGTATAAAACTTTGCCTCTGTGCAGGAGTTTCCTGTAATAAAGACCGGTCACTGCTGCTCTCTCTCCTTGTGCAGAATGACTGGTCTTGTCCCCGCCCCCTCCTGTAGTTTTCTGCAGGCAGCCTGTAGTGGGGGAAGCCTGCTGGGTCCCTCCCACAGCTCTGCTTTCTGCACAGGCAATGTACAGCACAGTGATGATGTCACTGCTACATTCACATGGTGAATATCTGGGCATGTGAATGTATTTGGTGTACTCAAATTGAATTTATATCATTTATGGCTATTGAGAAATATATTTAAATAAACACCTTTTTACTTGGAGTTAAAGTGGAATTTCCATCCATATTTTTTTTCATTATTGTGCTCATTAGATCTAAAAAAGTAAAAAAAAAAACAATTTTCTTTTTTTACTCATCTGGAAATGCCTGTTGCTATGCGGTCCCACAAAATCTGCCTTTGAAACCACCTAGGATTCTGACATCATCTCCCTCTAATGCTCCTGGGAAATGTGTGTCTTCATTTCCCAGGATGCAATGCGCTGTCCAATTATCACTCCCCATCCAAGACTTCCAGGAAGTAAATGCTTGTAGGCTTCACAATGCCCACAAGCAAAATGACAACGGTGTAGACATAGTTTTATAAACTATCTTTTTTGAATATCTATGCGGATCGGCAGCGGATTATAAAATAGTAAGTGACCGGATTTATATTATAAAAACGCAGGATGAAAGGACATACATTTAAAAAATGCTAATTGTGGTTGGAACTCCGCTTTAAGGTTTAAAAACTGCAGCACAATATTTTTGTAATTGAAGGCCATAGTTCTACTTAAAGAATATGCAAACCCAACATTTACTATTCCTGATATGTGCCTGTTGTGCCATGTACTTGTATAAAAAAGTATCCTGTTCTCTTTGTTTTGCTTCCTTTGTGTGAAATCCCTGGCGCTCCTGCCAGCCCCACTGCTTAGCTATTAAAAAACTGACCACACTAGGCATGAGAGCACAGCGTTGTCTCTTCCCCAGCTTTTATGCAGCTGTGAACAGAGGGAATATGATCACTGACATAGAAGGGGAATGTTTATAATTCTAATTTTATTTTTTATCTATAGACAAATGCTTTGTCTTGCATTTAATTTCTAACTGTATGGGTTGTTTTACAAGGTGAGGGTTTACATATACTGTAAACGAGGAAGGTAATTATGTTGTCTTTTAACCAATGTATAAGGTAACAATACTGCTTGTTGGCAGATGGCAGCGTGCTTTTGGAGAGGCCACTCTCCTTGTGATATTAGTGGTTGTTCCCCTTAATATTCAAGATTGGGTGGAGCTCTGGGCAGCAGATAGATGGAAACAGGCTACCCCTTACTTACAGCATGTAGATCTGTAGCCTAAAGAGCCATATCCCTTCTGGGCCTAGTCCCAGGGAGAAACTCCATGTGAGGACCTGCTGCTGGGGAACCAATGAAAGAGCTTAAAGAAGAAGTACAGCTAAAGCTTGTTTGACTGTACTTCTCCTGGGGATCACAGGAGTGAAGTTCATTCTGCACTCCTGTTTCCAGCAGACAGTGGACAGTGATGTCACCCGGTTCAGGCTCAGGAAGGATCGCGACCATATGGTCAGGATCCACCCACATGCCTGGACTGGCACCTGGCTCAGCTCTCGCCCCTCCACAGCACAGCACTTTAGTGAGTGCAGGGGAGTGGGGGGCAGAGCATAGAGCTGATGACTGACAGTCACCAGCTCTCTGCTCAGGGAGCCCTGAGAACCGAGCGATCGGCAGTATTTGATCGCTCGGTTCTTATTGTTAGAGCCGGCGAGGGACAGATGCAGCATCAGACTTATGCTGCATCCACCTAGGCAGGTATGATTCTGGAAAAACCCCAATTCCCATACTTCTCTCTTTAAGGGAAGATGGCTGGACTTTAACCACTTCCCACCCTGGCTATAGCAGATTGACGGCCGGGTGGTGGTTCTGTTATCCTGACTGGGCATCATATGACATCCAGCAGGATAAAATGCAGGCGCATGCCCGGGGGGGGGGGGAGGGGGGCTTTCAGCATGGCGTTAGGAGGTGCTGTGTGACAGTCTGACACACTGCATCTCAGATCATAGTAAGGAGCCTCTGACAGAGGCTTCTTACAATGTGATCAGCTGTGACCAATCACAGCTAATCATTGCGTAAACCAGGAAGTACCGGTAAACGGAATTCCTTGGTTTGTGCTGACAGTGAGAACCGGTCGGCGGCTCTCCCCTGTCAGAGGGGGGGGGGTCTGTGCTGATAATCAGCACATTGATTATCAGCACAGCCCCCATCAGATGTGCCCATCAGCTGCCAATCAGTGCCCATAAGCTGCCAGTCTGTGCCCCATCAAAAATGCCTAGCAGTGCCAAACAAAGTGCCAATCAGTGCCTACAACAGTGCCAATCAGAGACCACCATAGTGCTAATCATTGCCCATCACAGTGGCAATCAGTGCCCATCACAGTGGCAATCAGTGCCCAGCAGCAACACCTGTCAGTACCTCATCATCAGTGCCATCTATTAGTGTACATCAGTGCCACTTGTCAGTGCCAATCTGTGCCACCTATCAGTGCTGCCTATCAGCACAGCCAGTCATTGCCCATCAGTGCTGCCTGTCATTACCCATCAGCGCCGCATGTCAGTGCCCATCAGTGCTGCATGTCAGTGCCCATCAGTGCCGCCTGTCAGTGCCCATCAGTGCACATCAGTGCCGCCTATCAGTGTCCATCTGTTCTGCATATCAGTGATACCTAACGGTGCCCATAAGTGCTGCAGATCAGTGCCCATCAATTCTATATATCAGTGCCAACTCATCAGTGCCACCTAATAAGTGCCCATCAGTGCCACCTCCTCAGTGCCCGTCAGTGAAGGAGAAAACTAAATTTTATGACAGAAACTAGGAAAAACTTTTTTTTTGTTTAGCAAAAAATAGAAACCACAGAGGTGATCAAATACCTCCAAAAGAAAGCTCTATTTGGGGGAAGAAAATTATAAAAATTTATTTTGGGTACAGTATTGCATGACCGTGCAATATTCATTCAAACTGCTACAGCGCTGATAGCTGAAAATTGGCAGGAAGGAGCGAAAGTGCCTGGTATTGAAGTGGTTAAGGATTCGCGACATACAAGTGTTTCTTCAGTAAAGCATTGAAAAAGCATCCTATGTGGACATTCTTTATTCTAGAAAGTGGGCCTCAGGGTGGGAATATGTGAGTACTGTGAACAGGACAAGCCTTAGGCCTGGAGCATATGTGACAAAGTATAACAGAGTCTCTCCAAAGTACATATACTATATGGAGAGGGAACTGCTGTCCAATCCAGGTCCCTTAAAAGCCAAAAATATAATAAATAGTCATCTATGGCAGAAATTAAAAGGAGCCATAAGAGCTATTTTTTTTAATGACTAGCAATGAGCTTTACCCCCCTTCTACTGCAACTCCAGGCTCTGGAGGATGTGGTCCTCAGAGATGGCACCTGTGAAGTCACTGCGGAGGTAAAGAGTTTCAAGCATTGTAGGAATTCATTGTAGTTACTAGCTGGACTTCTTTTACCTTTAGGCAGATATTTGGAAATTCATGAAGAAGATAGTTTACTGCATAGCAATAAGGAGTCATGGGAGGTAAATGCATCAGTATGTGTAATATCTTTCCTGCCAGAACATTTTATCACATTATAAAATATCTCATTGTAGTTTCACTAGTTTCCTACCTGAGCAAAATAGGGCCCCGGGGATACAGAGAGACCTACTTGAAATACACATGAAAATTTATGTTTGTTTGTTTTTCTGAAATCAACATAAAATAACTGCGATTAAACTTGGCATGCATCTTTATTCAATCTAAACAGTTACAGCAAAAACAGTTGGCTGACAAAATTCAGGATAACATACACAGACATATTCCATGAAGAGATTTTGGGCACAATGCAGGAAGCTGGGCAGGACCAGTGTCAGTTTATAGAAGTCAGATACGCAAAACATGAATTTTGATTGGTTGGTTTGGGTTACTGTTCTCTGCATGTTTCTCTTTCCAATCAGGTCAGTTTAAAGGGGTTGTAAAGGTTAATTTTTTTATTTTCTAAATAGGTTACTTTAACAACTTAAGCCCCGGACCAATATGCAGCTAAAGGACCAGGCCCCTTTTTGCGATTCGGCACTGCATCGCTTTAACTGACAATTGCGCAGTCGTGTGATGTGGCTCCCAAACAAAATTGGCGTCCTTTTTTCCCCACAAATAGAGCTTTCTTTTGGTGGTATTTGATCACCTCTTCGTTTTTTTCTTTGCGCTATAAACAAAAATAGAGCGACAATTTTAAAAAAAATCTATATTTTTTCCTTTTTTCTATAATAAATATCCCCCAAAAAGATATATAAAAATGTATTTTTCCTCAGTTTAGGTCGATACGAATTTTTCTACATATTTGTGTTAAAAAAAAACGTAATAATCGTTTATTGATTGGTTTGTCTATTCGGCTTTAAGGAGATTCACCCTCTCTATTTGTCCTGTTTACCATTGTCATTGAAAGTGAGAGAAAAAGAAAATCCCAAATTTTGGGTTGTCCCCAGAAAAGTAATAGAGGGGAAATCTTTTGATGGTAACCGAGGGGGTCTCCAATGAATTGCCTTAATTTGCAGGGGTTTCCTCTCACTTCCTGTTTGGCTATGGGACAGGAAGTGAAGGGAGATGTCCACAATGGGAAACATATGGCGAAAATTAATCTGACAGGGCTTATAACCCTCCCTTGCTTTATCCAAAATGAAAAAAACCTTTTGCCTATAGTTCTACTTTAAAGGAACTGTGGCTACACTTGAACTTATCCAAGCAAAGAGAAAAAGGGCTGGCCATATAAGAGGAGTTATAAATTCGACACAGCTTTACTCAGCAGTAAACAATTGAGGTTGACAATAGACAATTGAGGTTGACAGTAGACAACAGTAGGTTGCTAGTTGGGGTGCAAAAAAATTGTTACCCCTTTTTTTCATTTTATGTTTTTTATGATTATTATATCTCTATTTGAAGAATTATGAACTAAACAAAATGATCACTCTGCTGTTTCTCATAGGGTAGGAGGTAGGGGTGCAACGGATCGTGACCGATCCGCAATCTGTACGGGTCGGCCTGTACAGATCTGCACAGATTGCGATCCGCGGAACGCACCGCCGCCGCGGCCTTAGGAAAGGCCGCGGCTTTGGCCTATCTCCAGGAGAGGTCGGCCATCTTGGTACACCCGGCGGCGGCGGTGCGTGCTGAGTGATCTATTCTGCAGTACAGTGAGTTCGATCATTTTTGGACTGGCTTTTATTATGCTAAAACTACTGGCTAACTAATGGTAATGGCTATTATTACTAATATGTGGGGGAAATGTTATACTAGTACTACTGGCTATTACTACTATTGTGATGTGGGGGCAACGTTAAACTACTGGCTATTATTACTATGTGGGGGCAATGTTAAACTACTGGCTATTATTACTATGTGGGGGCAATGTTAAACTACTGGCTATTATTACTAATGTGGGGGCAATGTTGCACTGGAACAGTGATGGTGATGACGAGTGGGGGGCAATGGTGGACATTACGTGATGAGTGGGGGGCTGGGGGCAATGGTGGATTGCGGGATGCAGTAATTTCAACACAAAACTGAGCTTATTTGCTTAAATACAGTATTTGTAAATCCGACAGACTGTTTAAATGTTAAATTAAAAGTGAAAATCAGAGGTGTTCTGTCACATTAGCAACCATGCAAGGTCAGCAGGTTTGCTGCGGCTTTTAAAAATTAACATTAAACAGTCTGTTAGATTTCCAAATACTGTATTTAAGCACATGAGCTCTGTTTTGTGTTGATCCGAAAATGATCCGATCCGTGACTCCTGATCCGAGGATCGATCCAATCCATGAGTTTTTTGATCCGTTGCACCCCTAGTGGGAGGTGGGTTGGTTGATCAGTCCATTATAGCATGCTATATATGGTATATTTATGTATGGAAGTATAAATGTCCATGTCTACTTCCTATACTAGTGATATTAAAAAACAGATATTTTTTTTTCATATCACACCCCTGGTCCACCCTCCTATCTACATTAACACCAGAGCTCTTAAAGATAATTTATGCTCGGCCACCTAGATTAACCTGGATAGCACCAAAGTTTAGATCCATGTTGCACTTTGGTTCTGTATAAACATATTAACTGTTATTTAAAGAACATTAATTGTATGCTCAAAGTGATTCAGAGAAGCCCCAGAAGCATATGTAATTGACCATAATATGACGTTATCATTTAGCATTACACGCAGGAGTTATTAATAGTTATTATGAGTGGCGTTAATGATTTTTGGGTCTTATTAAACTACTGTAAGCGCATAATATTTAGAAATGGTAATGCTTTCTGTTTGCGTCATTGAGATCAAAGGACTAATTAAATATGTAATATGCTTTTGTTCTTATTACTAGTAACTAATGTTTCACTTGTACAAAATGTACCCAATATTTAAAGGTTAATTCCGTTTAGCACTGGTGTATTTTATTGATAAATGTCAGAGAGTTAAATATCTCCTCACTGCTGCTAAGCCTTAATGATTCCAGTGGAAGTTCCTTGTTAGCCCCAGCATACTATAATTTCCTTCAGTTTTAAAGCACACCTCCAGACATTTTTTTAAAGTGACCCTATCGGTTGGATAAACAATTTCAGACTGAAACACCTTAAAAAAGAAGATGATGAATACTTATTGAGTGGTGGCAAGTGCAATATCTCTTGCAGTCTTTAACAGGTGCATTGGGAGACAGGATATATCTAAAGCCAATACAGTGGAACCTCGGTTTATGAGTAATTCAGTTAACGAGCATTTTGAAAGACGAGCAACTTTTTTTTAAAATTCTGACTCAGTTTGCGAGTGTTGTCTTGCAAAACGAGCAGAATTCAAGCTAATGGGGTGTGCAGTACTGCATTTGGCCCGAGGCGCGGGGGCGCCGGAGCCTGGAACGGATTATGCTCGTAATCTGAGGTAAGATGTCAGTCTTTTCTTGTGGAAGGTGGTTTTTAGGTATTGGCACTCTGAATGTCATAAAAAAATAGAACAAAATGAACCAAATAAAGAAGAACTCGAAGCGCTAAATGCTCTGGTCTCTCTTCTGCAGGAAAATTCTGACTTTGACACTGAATTGCCTATCCCATTACTGGCCCTCGTTTATCCAACCTACCGATTATATCACTTAAAATGCCTCTGCTCTCTAAGCATAAGTGGATACATCTATTCTTGGAACAGGTCAAAAAGGACCTGTCCAAGATAGATTGGAAACGGAGAGGGACAGACAATGTAACAAGGGAAGAAAGAAAAGCCTGTAGGGAACTGGAGAAGGCTACCGACATTGTAATCAAAGGTAGTGACAAAGGTGGCAACAGACACAGACATTGTATGAGGGAGAGACGATGCACCTCTTACATGATGATTCCACCTATCAGAAACTCTCCTCAAATCCCTTTCTAAACATTGTAGCAGAACTCAACTTCAAACTCAGTTTAGCCCTTGAGGAACATTTAATTTCCTGAAATGAATATAACTACTTGATTGTTCATGAGTTCAATACCCCAATGTTTTACACAATCCCAAAACTTCATAAGTCAACTACCAACCCTCCAGGAAGACTGACTGTGTCAGCCATAAAAGGTCCCCTGGAGAGAGTTGGTAAATATGTGGATGCATTGGTTAAAGAAAAGTTGTGTATAATATTGCACACCCTGTAATGTATCTATACTTTAGGCTGCCAACAGCATTGGTTAAAGAACTGGTGTGTGAACTCCCCTCCTTTGTTCAGGAGACACAGGATGTTTTACGCCAACTTGAGATGGTTGTTGTGCCCCCGGGGGCCATACTAGTGGGAATCGATGTAGAATCTTTATATACATCGATCCCCCATGAGTGGAGCTTTCCCCCTACTTGGTGCCCAAAATGAATTCATTGTGGACACCCTAGAGTTCATGCTTGAGCACAACTGCTTTCAATTTCTTGGTATTATTTACCAGCAGATCAGGGGTACATCGATGGGTGCCCCATGGGCCCCCTCCAATACATGCCTTCACTTGGGGCTGTGGGAGGAGGAGGTGGTATATTCCTCATCAATGTAGCTCGGCCACAGTCTTTTGTGGCTGAGGTACATTGAAAATGTGCTAATGATTTGGGGGTGTCACCCCAGGAATTTGTTTCATTTATTGAGGAATTAAACAAAAATGATAGGAAGATTTGGCTTACATACTCTTTCCACTCCGAAATCATCTCTTTCTTGGACCTTACTATCTATGTGAAAGATAATAAAATCTTTGCAAAAACATTCAGAAAGGAAACTGCTGCAAATACTCTACTACTAGCCACAAGCCATCACCCGAAGTTGCTTTTTCAAGGGATCCCAGTTGGACAGTTCCTCATAACTAAGAGGAATTGCTCAAATGAGGATGACTTTAAAGCTGAAGCGCAGCAGCTCATTGGGAGATTTTTGAGATAGAGGCTATTCACATGGCTGTATCAGAAAAGCCAAGGTGAGAGAATATCAAACAGATAGAAAAGATCTTCTGACCAACAGCGGGACAGGAACCCAAGAAATACTTAAACAAGCCCCAATAAGGACAATTACGCAATGGGAGCAGGTTAAAACTATCCTCAGCCACCACTGGTACATCTTAGCTGAGGCACCAATCCTTGGCAATATTGTTGGTGACCGACCACTGCTGATGGCCAGAAGATCCCTGAATCTGAAAGACAATCTTGTCCACTCGGAATATCAGAAACCAACCACACAAAATTGGCTTACTGATTTACCACCTCTAAAGGGTATGTACCCATGTGGTAAATGCAAATATGTAGATTAAACGGACGTCTTTACCAATTCTGATGGGAGCAAAGACTTCAAAATCAATAATTTCATTAATTGCCCTACCACCCGCGTTATATATATGTTGACTTGCCCATGTGGGATGAGCTATGTGGGCAAGATGAAAAGACAGAAGGTCAGGGTTGGTGAACATATCCAAAGTATAATCAAGAAAGATGATGAGTGCCCCCTCCTGCTGCACTTCCTTAAAGTCCATGGAGGGGAACCTAAGGGCCTCAAATGTAAGGGAATCTATAGACTTAACCTGACACCTAGAAGAGGAGACTTTGATAGGATCCTCTATCAAAAGGAAAATATGTGGATCTTTAATTTAAATAGCATGCAGCCATTAGGGTTAAATAATGAATGCAATCTATCAGTATTCTTGGAACATTAAGAACAATTTTTATGGAAGATCAGACTAGACCGATCATGAATATGGGTCTATCTGTATTTGTTTATGTAAACTCTATTTGGATGTGCCCCGCCAAATCCATAAATAAAAGCAGGACCCGCCTTGCAGTCAAAATTGTATGGATTTGTACACTACCTGTTCTCTAAGTACTTCTGTTATTTTCATCATTATTGTTATCATTTTCATTATACTGCTATCTTTCTTCTACTTCACCCCATTTCCCTCTCCCGACTATTCAATTACTGAATTTTTGATGAACTCTAAAAATATTGGCCTTTGGATTTTGTTCCATTGTTGCCATCTGACTATATAGTTTAGGCGCTGAGGGATCACCTGTGTAAATATTTTGTCTGTACTATGTGTGAATGACTGTTTAATTGTTAGCAGAGGCACAGAGGTGTATGTGATGTTTACAAATTAACCAATTAACATCATGGATACTTAAGGACACAAACTGAGTCACTGCGCATGCTCTGAAGAAGCTTGTTTATGAGCGTAACTCGTAAGCACTACGTCATCATGCCACTCGTGGTGAGGGCACGGGTGTTCCACCCATACAACGAACTATCATCATCCATCCCTAACCTCCGCCAGCCTTCGCCCTGAAGCTTTTGCCGGGAACCAGCGGCAGATTACTGTGCACAGCCCACACGGCCTGCAAACTGTTCTAACATTGCTATATTGAGACTTGACCAAACGGATACAACTTATGCTCCTTGAAGAGAGGATCTTCACCTTGTAACACTGAACAGCTTGCTTGCACTTTACAATAGTGAGGTAATCCGGTCCCATGTGCATGGACTGCTTTAAAGGGGAATAAGGACATGAAACAAGACGTCAAATGGTGAGCTGTATCAACCCCCACATTTAGGAAGGGGATATATATTCAGATTTAAACCTGTTTGTTTCCTTAGCTCTGTCATCCCCATATCTATCCACCTGTGATCACGGATCCTCTTTTCCAATTAAAGCAGAATTCTGAGCATAGTTGTTTTTTTTTGGCAATTCACAATACATTGCATTCAATATTCCTTTACAATTATAAAAAAAAAACATGATCGGTACATAAAACAGTGTAAACACTTACCTGATATCTGCTCAGCGATCTTGTGGCCATTTCCATGTTAGCTGTGGGCATGAGAAGCCCAGTTCCTGTGTCTTTCTGGATTTCCCTAGAGAGGTGCATGCTGGGATTTTTAGGCACAGTAATCCCAGAGACTCCTGGGAAATGAGTGTCATCATTTCCCAGGAGGCAATGGGGTCTTAGGACAGGAAGTTGAACCACCGCAGACTAGGAACTAGGCAGATTACGAAATCTGCCTAGTAACAGCCATATACAAGTGAGTAAAACCTTTTTTTTTAAGATTTGTTTTTTTACATTTAAGGCAAGCTGTTAATAAAAGGTTTGTTTTTAGGGTGGAACTCCACTTTAACTACTTGGTGTATCCATGCAGATTATGCTAGCAATGAATTTCATCCTATTGCCTTTTTTCCATGTGGAAAGTTTGCAATATTAAGTGCATTTTATCTTATCAGAATCAAACTATGAACTCTTAACACAGATATTATATACATATTTTTTCATCTGGCGATTTTTGAATTTAAACTTTTTTGAGAATTATATATTCAGCTCATGAGACTGTGTTGCGTAGAATTCACTGAATAGGATGTATGAGAGTTGTGTATGATTGGTTGTGGTGGCCACCTACGTCCCATTAAGACTATTGTCTTAATTGGATTTAATGTGTTGGAGGTGGGTGTATATTTTTTCTACTTTTTCTAAATTTATATGTGGCTACATGCGGATATTCAATAAAGAAATTTAGTATCACCCGGTTGCTCCTCTTTGAAGAACACTCTTTGGGAATCCTTTACCGTTTTTTCTCTTATATGTCTGTGTATTCAGAGGAGCACAACCCCGGATCGTTATATTAGGAGGGTTGTTTTAGGTTTTTTCCTTCCAATTCCTAGCCGATCTTGACTAAAGTGGATGAGCCTATAGTGTTTCTTTTGTGTTGTTTTTGTTATGGTTTACTTTAAGGTGGCTTAACCAAATTAAATAAGAGGTGGGGAACTAGTTGTCTCTTAAGAGCCGGTTCACACTGGGATGGCACGACTTCGGGGGCGACTCGGCAAGGCGTCCTGAAGACGACTTCAGAGGCGACTTGCAAAATGACTTCTGTATAGAAGTCAATGCAAGTCGCCCCCAAAGTCGTACAAGAACCTTTTTCTAAGTCGGAGCGACTTGCGTCGCTCCTATTAGAACGGTTCTATTGAATAGAATGGGACGCGACTTGTCAGGCGGCTGAGTCGCCTGACGAGTCGCCCCAGTGTGAACCGGCTCTTATACTGGTACTCTTTTAACTATATCTTACACTTCCATATTTGTCTGAATTATATATACTCGTATTTATTTCCTGACCTTTCTTTAAACCGTATGTTGTGCTACAGAAATGGTGCTAGCCCTGCCAAGTTGTCTTTTCCTAAATTACAGAATTCCTCATCATCCCCATATCTCTACAACATAGAATTGTTTTGTAGTCCTAGATAAGAGAGATGATTAGACTCCTTGAATTAACACAGAGTAAACAGGACACAGAACAGTTTTGAAATTCTGACAGGAACAACAGTTTATTTTTATTTTTTTATTAATCAAACAGATTTGCTTCATATATAACAGACCAAAAGGAAGGAAATAATGGATGTGCATTATTGGGGTTTATATACATTTTTATTTTTAGGCCTCATTCACACGACGGACCGTGGGGGTCCGCCTGTCAGTTGTGCATCCCTATGGAGCGTCGGATGTCAGCGGAGACATGTCCGATCCGCTAAAAACAGATGTATGGGGGGCATGTCCCCATCCGTCCATGCGGATCGGATCGCGGGTAAGATCTGATGAAAACGGACATGCTGTCCGTTTTCATCAGATCGCTCCATAGGAGACAGCGGTGTCCGACAAGCCCCTCCCCGCTCAGTGAGTAGAGAGGAGCTTGTCATTCGTCGGCTCAGCGGAGATCTGCGGACTGATCTACCGCTGAGCTGGCGGGAGCAGGCGGACTCCGTAGGAACGGAGTCCGCCTCGTGTGAATGGGGCCTAGGGGGCTGTGACAGGCTGAACATAATGGGCCAGATTCAGGTAGATCAGCGGATCTTTAGATCCGCGTGATCTTTCTGATTTAAGATACGCTGCCGCAAGTTTGAGAGGCAAGTGGGTAATTCACAAACCACTTACCTCCAAACTTGCGGCGGCGTCTCGCAAATCCCCCGGCGGAATTCAAATTCCGCGGCTAGAGGGAGTGTACTATTTAAATCAGGCGCGTTCCCGCGCCGATTTAAATGAGCATGCGCCGTCCGCGAAATTTCACTAGGACGTCAGTGGTTTCGACGTGAGCGTAACTTGCAACGCGCTGGTTTCTGAATCGGCGTACGCAAACGACGTCGAAAAATTCAAAATCGACGCGGGAACGACGGCTATACTTAACATTGGCTGCGCCTCAAAGAAGCAGGGGTAAGTATACGCCGGGAAAACCCGCTACGGAACCGTTGTAAGAAACTGCGTCGGGTCCGCGTACGTTCGTGAATTCGCGTATATCGCTGATTTACATATTATTCAGTGTAAATCAGCGGGAACGCCCCCCCCGCGCCATTTTCAAATTGAAAATAAGATCCGACCGTGTAACACAGTTATACCTGTCGCATCTTAGCCATATCTATGCGTAACTGATTCTATGAATCAGGCGCATAGATACGACCAGTGTAAGTCAGAGATACGATGGTGTATCAGGAGATACACCATCGTATCTCTTTGTGAATCTGGCCCAATGTTTCAACAATGTGGACCGCTATCAAAAGCAAAATAATGATTTTTTTTTTTTTATGTTTTATTTCTGTATTTTCATGACATGATCTAGGCAAAAGATTAACTCAGAATGAACGGGTTGTTTTCAGTCTGATCCCAGGAGAAGTTCACTGCTGATTGTCTTACAATGTATCATGGTGGCAAAAATAGCTGGGACTCACTGACCAACTGGAGTGGCATGCTGTGTGAACAGTGTAAAAATGGACACTAATGAGTGAAACGCACATCTCCGACCATGATTGTGATTTCTAATGCCGCGTACACACCATTGCTTTATGTGATGAAAAAAAACAACATTTTTAAAAACGTCACTTTAAATGACCGTGTGTGGGGGAAAACGTTGTTTTATGTCTTGTGAAAAACGACAAAAAAAAATTGAAGCATGCTTCAATTTTATGTGTCATTTTTCAAAACGTCGTTTTTTGTTTCACAGAAATTGACCGTGTGTAGCAAAAAACGACGTTTAAAACGACGTTTTTAAACTCGCGCATGCCCAGAAGCTACTTATGAAGCGAGCTTCAATGGAAAAAAGTGGTGAACGTAACCTCGCTTTGCTAGAGCATTGTGAAAAAACGATGGTGTGTAGGCAACTTCGTCTTTGAAAATTGAAGTTTCAAAAACGTCGTTTTTTACTTCACATAAAATGTTTTTTTTTTTCATCACATAAAGTGATGGTGTGTATGCGGCATAAGAGTTAATGGTATTTTTTATCATCTTTATTATTTATCTCTAATACAGCATATTAGTTTGGTTTCTAACATTATTATTATTGTTTTTATTATTTATATAGCACCAACAATTTACACATTACTTTACATATATTGTACATTCACATGAGTCCCTGCCCTCAAGGAGCTTACAGTCTAAGGTTCCTGACTCACATGCATACATACACACAGTAGAGTCAATTTAGACAAGAGACAATTAACCTACCAGCATGTCTTTGGAATATGGGGGGGGGGGGGGACTGGAGTACCTGGAGGAAACCCAGTCAAGTACAGCAAGAACATGCAAACTCCATGCAGGTAGTGTTGTAGTTGGGATGACAGGCAGATGTGCTTACCACTAATCCACTGTGATTTGAGAAAATAGATAAAATAAAAATGCCTCTTTTCTCTTTTTCTTATATTTAACATGTTTTGTTCATTAAAATTTAGTTATAGTATCCCCATCTCTAGTAACTGTTCTTTTCCTGGCCTGGTGTGCTCCATCACTGAAGAATGGTCATAGATTTTATAACCATCTGTACCCTGCAATCTGTGACTTCTGATCACCGCATGACTCTGTATTCATATGAGCTGCTCCGTCCTCGAATAGGTTAAATGAACCATCTTGAATAAACACAGCATTAATCACTGTCCGGAGGGGCATCAAGGTCACAGCTTCCCTCTGGAAAGTGTTCTGTGCTTTAATTGGCTAATTTGTAGTGTTAATTACTGCAGTCAGAATGAGTAATGACATTAACTGCCTGCTCTAGGTCTTATTTTTAACTTGCATCCATGAATGACAGCTCACTACTCTACCAAGGGCCTGGGAGCAGAGGAACGAGGAAATGGACCATCTTATTATCAGTCTTCAGTGACATTACAAGGGTCTAAAATAATCAGTGTGAGACCTACAAACCATGAGGTGGCATGCAATCAAACCCTTATAAATGAAGGTACTTCATGTGCAACTCTGATATATAATTAAAGTGCTTTTAAGATTCTACAACAAAATCTATATTTCAGACACAGAGTAATGAGGATATGCAAAGTGCAGTGAACCATAGTAGCCAATCGGATTCCAGTTGATCACAGATCAGTTAAATTGTAACTAAACCCAAGTATAGAAATGTAATAAGTTGAAGCTTACTAGTCCTTAAAACAGACCGCTGTCCTCTTCGATAGCTTACAGTTATCTTCCTCTCTCTAGCCACCCATTACACAATTGGATGTACAAAAAAAATTGGGGGGGTTAAATGACTTTTCTGTGGCCTAGGCGTGAATGATGTCACCTCCCTCTCCTCTTGGAACGCCAACATCACAAGTCCCATTTGGCCCTTTCTCCGCTGTACTGCACATAAATTGGGCAATCTCCACTGCACCATGCATGCACCATCATAAAATGTAATCGGGGTAGGCTACAAATCCTGGAAAGAGACAGCCAGCAGGCGAGATGCAAAAATGATTCTCTTTGTCACAATCAGTGGGCAGTACTGCCACCAAACACATTTAAACAGCCCATTCAGCTGCCAAAAAATAACAAGCATTCAGGAGGCCGCAAAATCACCTCCTGAATGTTTATCAGTCATGCCTATGCTGCTCTATGAAAAGGGTTTTACAAGTTCATCGGATTCATACAACCATCGCCGCCCTGAGGGGCCGTCTATGCAGTGATCTGGGTCCGCGGAGACCACTACGCCTTTTAGGCTTGCTGTTATTAATAACAGTTGAGTCCACACCTTCCGGTAAGAGTACCCATTTTACTTACCTTTTCAAGTTGATGCCTTGGTGATCCCTTCAGGCAACTGTATACTCAACGTTGTTACATCTACTCATCACTTTTTGTTGGACTGTGCATGTATTCACCCATTGGGGTGATCCACTTACCCACCCAGTATCACTAGTTTTTGAGACCCAGGTTCTCACGTGGACTTTACTTAAATACATCTTTGTATATTCATTATTTGTGTCATTGTAACTATTGATCACAATTTTATTAGCGCTGCACTTTTGTTTCACTATTCCTTTACACTTTGTTTGTGTGCTGGCAGCTTTTTCACGTATATTGTTTTGGTTTAGCGCAGTTCTTTCCCCTTTTTCCACAAGCTCAGTAGATTGCTTTAAGAAAGGTCTGGATACTTTCCTAAATGTACATAATATAACTGGGTACTAACATTTATAGGTAAAGTTGATCCAGGGTAAATCCGATTGCCTCACGGGGGATCAGGAAGGAATTTTTTCCCCTGCTGTAACAAATTGGATCTCATGCTCTGCTGGGGTTTTTTGCCTTCCTCTGGATTAACTGCGGGTATAGAATTGGGTATATGGGATTGTACGATATTATTATTTTTTTTTTTTATGGTTGAACTGGATGGACTTGTGTCTTTTTTCAACCTGACTAACTATGTAACTATCTCCATAACATGAGAAGTACGTTTTCTATGATCCAGAGACTTGTAATTTCATTCACTTGACATGCTTAAAGCAGATTTTGCATTGCCATATAATTGTTTGGGCATACAAAACCCAATTGATGCACAAAAGCCTGTCAACATAGGCCCTTACAGCACCTTTACACGGTGCCGCTGACACCAATCACAAAATGTATTTCAAAATGACGATGTCAATATAACATTATATACCCATATCATATTTGGAACTGTTAAACAATAAAGCAGAGCCCTTTATTGGGTTTCATCTATTATAGCCTAAAGACAGGTCATTAGAAGCTGACTAAAAGAGATTTATGGAAAGAAATGTATTTTTATGAAATAAAATATTGCTCTCCCGGGACAAATCTCTCACAAATATCAGTTCAAATGTGTTATATAAATGGTTCTGTAATTTAGCTTTGAACCTTTAAAATAATTACTTCCACAATGTTGCCATTTTAGATATACAGTATTCCAGTTCCTTCTGTTCATGATAGTTTTTTTTATCGTGTGTTATTTAATGTGAAGGACATAATGAGATTGATTTACTAAAGGCAAATAGACTGTACACTTTGCAAAGTGCAATGGCACTCTGCAAGGACAGTTGATCCACAGCTTAGTAAAAAAAGGTAAGTCTTCACTTTGCAAAGGATACTCAATCACTTGCAAGGAAGATAAAAAAAAAACATCATTTAGATGATGGCAATCAGCAGAGCTCCTACTCAATTACTAAGCTCTGGAGAAACGGTCTATTTGCCTTTAGTAAATCAACCCCCATGTCTAGGGTTGCCACCTCATCCCTTCAAACACGAACACATATTAATTAGACTGGTTCGGTGGCTGAATAAGGTGGTAATTAAACTCACTTGGTGCCTTATCTGCATTTAATTAGCCTCAGAACCTGTGCAATTCAAAGGTGTTTGGGTTTAAAAGGATAATGCGGCAACCCTACCCATGTCTGTTCACCAAAAGATAAGGATAAGGTTTTGGTTCACCACTGCCATGGGCTTGAGGTGATTCTGGTGAATTTAGGTGCAGATTTGCTCAGGAGAAAATCTTAAAACCATAATGCACCTCACAGCCTCTGAACTATAACCAGCAGTCTAAAGCCTCATACACACGGTCGAACTTCAAACAAACTTTTCTGTGGATTTTTGTTTGAAGGGCGTTGGCCGTGAACTTGGTATGCATAAACACGACAGGACTTTTTCAGCAATTTCCCCAAATCACGTGTTTTTTCTGCTCTTTACCGCCACCCTTTGGTCAACTTCTGCTATTAGTATTTCGGACTAAAGTCCGATGGATTTCTGTACACATGGCAGGACTTTGCACCGTAGGACTTTTGTTGCCGAAAAGTTTGTCCATTTGCAGAGCGAACTTTTGTCTGATGAAAACCAAAAAAGTTTGTCCGATGGAGCGTACACATGCTCGAATTTTTTTGAAAACCTGCTCATTTTGAAGTTTGTTGTCAAAAAGTCTGATCTTGTGTATGGGGCTTTAGAAGGGCAAAAAGGGAGCTTTGGTGATGCCACCCCCCCCTTCACTATAAAAAGTGAGGCACAAAGCAGCCATATGGGTTGGTTTACTAAAATTGGAGAGTGCAAAATCTGGTTCATTAAAGAAGATGAGAATGTGCGCTTCCTTTTCGACATTTCATCAATTGCCGCGTCACGAATGTTGTTCTAGATTACAAACAGTAGTTTACAAGACCGAACTCTTCCCAGTCGTTCCATGATTACGATCATGCGTGTTTGTTCTTTTGACTTTTGTGTGACGATTTCTGTACTGACCATCTGAAAATTAATGTTGAGTTCACATTTGACAAAAATTTTATAGCCTGCACATCCAGCTTTTGTCTGACGAAAAAGTCAAATCGGCTGTCAAAAGCATCGTACTAATGATCCGTGTGTACAAGGCCTTACACTACCGTCTGACCAGATAGACAATGTTGCTGTCCAAGGGTGTCTCTGTTCTTCCAGTGGAGTGGAGACCCCCTTAGACAGAAAGTGTGTTACTAGCTGGATCACCAGTTGAAAGTAAAGGAAAAAGCCTAAAAAAGAAAACAAATGCAGCCACCACATCTAAAGATTGGTAAGGTGCAATATATATTACTTTTTTGTTTTTGGGTTTAACACCGCTTTACGTTTCTACTGCTAAGCATTGAAAAATGCATTTCGAATCTATTCAGTCAATCGGTAAGGTTTGCAATCACTTTTAATTTAATTATGTTGGGTTGGGAAAATGTAATTTTTTTTTTTCAAATAACGTTTTTATTGAACATACCAGCGGGTAGATAGACAAAAAGTTGACACTGTGATACAGAAACTTTAGCAGTACAGCAGTATAGCCAGTGTAGAGCAAACAACAGTAAACCATAAGACAGACAGCAGGGGTCTGCTGACTCCACATAAAGACTGCCATTTGTGAAATAGGGTCTACCAGCAACCATTGTGATATCCAGAAAAGAGAAAGAAAGGAAAAAAAACTGAGAGGGAAAATAAGTAGGGAAAAGGAAAAGAGACTGCAGATGAGAGGGGGAGGGGGGGAGGGGGTCAGGGTAGGGAAGCTTTTATAACCGTTCTCTTTGTAGAGCGTTCAAAAATAGCTTTTAGCTGCCTGAGACCAGATCGTCTGTCATATCGCCTCTGGAGTCTCCTCTCCCAGCACCTTTTCCCAGCAAAGCATATAGGTATGCTTACACTGGGTAGGGATGGAGTAAGAGTTGAGTAGCCGATATATGTCTGAAATCAGACCTCGGCCTGCGGATCCGTCCAATACAAGTCTCTCAAAGGGGGTCGGCGCTGAAAATTGAAGACTCGGGGCAAAAGATTGTGCATAGTGTCATATTTGCAAGTGCCCATAAAACACCTGGCAAGACAGATCAAATTTGTTTTGGAGTGCAGAGAATGAAAGCATCTTGCGTGATATAGGGTCCACCCAGTGGCCAAAGTGGAATAGGTCCCGTGTCCCCCAAGACGAAGACATCTGATGGGTGAGACCGACATGCATTCTGGGGTTATAAAGGAAGGAGGTCAGAAGAGACCGTTTAGAGCCCAGGTTATGTGCTCAAGACAATCTACGCCAAAGCGACCGAAGATGGAGCATAGGGCCCAAAAGCCGGCTCGAGACCACCTTCGCATTCCAGAGCAAGCTGTTCAGATGTGTGGGTGCAAGCCATATTTTTTCGATTTCTGTCCACTTATTGTACAATCTTTGGGGAAACCAGGAAGTCACTGCGCGCAGCTGTGCTGCTTGGTAATATTTAATTAAATCAGGGAATGCCAAGCCCCCGTCGGTGCGAGACGCCGTCAGGACCGTGCGGGATATCCTATGCCTCCCATAGTTCCAGACAAAGCGCACTAGGTCTGCCTGGAGCTCAAGACTGCATACGGAATTGGGATGGGCAGTGTCTGGAAGAGATAGAGGAGTTTGGGGAGGATAGTCATCTTCACAGAGGCCTCCCTCCCCAGGAGAGAAATATGGTGGACCCTCCATTTCTGTAGAAGGTCTTTTATGGACTGGAACGGGGGGGGGGGGGTAGCTTGGTACAAAGTTGCGTAGGATGGGGTGATCTGAACCCCCAAATATTTTAGGGCTGTCGTCTTCCAGTGGTACGGGAAGCACTTCTGCAGGTGTTGTATTTCTGCTGCTGTGATGTTTACAGGGAGAGCCTCTGATTTAGTCACGTTTATTTTATAGTCAGAGAGGGATTTGTAGAGGTCGAGTTCAGTATGTAGGTTGGGGAGTGAGGTTCTGGGCTGAGTCAGGGTGAGTATGATATTTTCTGCAAAAAAACTTGTTTAAACTCCCTTCCCCGCACTGGGACCCCACGGATGTCTGGATTTCTATGAATGGACGGCGCCAGGGGCTCAACACACAACGCAAACAGTAGCGGTGAGAGTGGGCACCTCTGGCAGGTCCCGTTAGATATCGGGAAGGAGAGGGACTGAGCAAAAGGTGTCTTAACCTGGGACGTAGGATTAGTGTATAGGTGATGGATGGCCTGGAGGAAGGTCCCCAGGAACCCCATGTATCTCAATGTGGCAAACAGGAAAGGCCAGCTAAGACGGTCAAAGGCCTTTTCCGCATCTAAACTGAGAGCCAAAGATTCTAGGATGTCCCTGTTCGCCACATCGATCGGATCAATGACCTGCCTCGTGTAGTGCCCCGCTTGGCGGAGGAGGGCGAAGCCTACCTGGTCCTTATGTATCAGGGAGGGCAGTATCAAGTTTAAATGCATCAAAAGGAGCTTAGTAAATATTTTCAGGTCTGAATTTAAGAGTGCTATCAGCCTATAGCTAGCGCAAAGAGAAGAATCCTTATCAGGTTTGGGGATCAGCGTGAGAAACGATCTTTGCATGTCTGAGGGGATAGGGGTCACCTGGAGAAAGGCATTGAACAGTTTACAGAGATGTGGCAGGCGAATGGGGAGATATGCTTTGTAGTACTCATAAGGGAGGCCGTCCGGACCACGGGATTTATGTGCAGGCAGGGTGGGAAAATTTAATTTTTAACAACAAGACTCTTTTGCTCAGGCCTCGTACACACAACCAGTTTCTCGGCAAAAACCAGCAAGAAACTTGCTGGGAGATATTTTTTTGCCGAGGAAACCGGTCGTGTGTACATTTTCGTTGAGGAAACTGTCGAGAAACTCGACGAGCCAAAAAGAGAGCAAGTTCTCTATTTCCTCGACAAATTGGCTCGTCGAGTTCCTGGTCAGGCTGGTTTCCGACGAGAATAACTGGAGCGTGTGGATGCTAAGAAACCCGCGCTTGCTCAGAATAAAGTATGAGACGGGAGTAAAAGTAGCATTTGTAATGGAGATAACACATTTTTCAAGCTGTAACAGACTGAAAAGTGCAAATCGTCTCTTAACAAACTTTTACTTAACACGCAGTAACATGAGATTAGCAAAAGCAGCCCCAAGAGTTTAGCCAGTGGATTCGAACTTCCCCTGCCGTTGTATGTGTTGTATGTCACCGCGTTTGAGAACGAGGAGATTTTGTCTTGACAGTGTGTACGCAAAGCAAGCTTGTCGAGTTCCTCGACAAGCCTAACAAGGAACTCGACGAGGAAAACGATGTGTTTCGCCCGTCGAGTTCCTCGGTCGTGTGTACGAGGCTTCATACAAAGCACACCATTCTTATGCTAAGGAATTAGCAGGAGAATTGAGCACTAGCTTTAAAAAACAACTGTTCAGGAGTTTTTGGGCTGGAAAAGGGTTAAGTAGAAGCAAGTGACAATGAAATCTCACTGACGTCAGAGTGCTGTAATGTTTTTAGATACACTTTCATTAGAGATGTGGATCTGAATCAGTGAAGCTGCTCAAGTTGAGATGGCAGCTGGAAGTAGAATGTGAATGGGTGTTGTACAGAGGTGACAGAGTATATCTAGAGGTGTGTGATGAAATTCGATGCACACGACATCGGAATGCACAATATAAAAGTTGTGGATCTGCCTTTTCCAAGCCAGAGTTTGCATTTCAGCACCAAGGACAGCTCATTCCTATTGATTTATATTTGTTTTCTATTAATCCTCCTGCTCCTTTCATAGATACTGCTCTTCATGCTGTCATTGCTTTGCACTATACTCTGGGTTGTGAATGTGTGTAGTAAAGGTGCCACAGATACCACCAAAAGCTTTATTCATGCATATACTCCTCACTACATACTTGTCCAAATCTTTCAATGGGTACTCTTGTATTTCCTCAAATATAATTGAAACAATGCTGTTACATTTTTTGTTACATTGATAAAGTTATACAGCTGACATAAAATAATGTGCAGAAGCAAAGTACAAGTATGGAATTAAAGCAGGGGTCTCTAAATGTTTGAGAATACAGGTTACATTGTGTTCTTTTACAAATAATCAGAAGCTAAAAAAAATCCACTTTAGAAAAAGTCCCCCAATACATCTAGGCATGCCTATCAGAATCCCTCAACAAAAAAGTAGTATATGGTGCTGAAGTGGCCAGGATGGCAAAATAGAGCTCACATATCTCCGAATTTGCATCTTTTGGTCTGTTTTAGGTCTGAATTCAGCCCCAAATTGGGGCTAAAATCGGACCTGGAATGGTGAACCAGGACTCACAGAACCCCTGCTGGGAGCCGCATCGGCAGCCAGTGTGAACCGAGCCTTAAGGAAAAATAAAAAAAATCACTTTTTTTTTTATTTTTTGTTAGGGACATGTAAAGCATCTGCTGATCATGGGTGTAATGTCATGGTCCTGCAGACTGTCTGTGTATCTGTTTGACCACTTAAGAAAGGAAACTCAATGGACTACCACAGTGCTCCACTGCGTTATTTGCCGTCATTGTACATTGGCCGCTTTAAGAGCTCTAGGGGGCGCGCACGACGACGGAGCCGATGTACGTGCCCAGCGGCTGCGATGTCCGCCAGGCACCCGCAATCAGTCCTGAGAGAGACAGAATGGAGATCTGTTAATGTAAACGGACAGATCTCCATTTTGTCAGAACAGAAGAGACAGATCTGTTGTTCCTACTGATTAGGAACAGCGATCGGTCTCCTCCTCCAGGTAGTCCCATCCCCCCACAGTTAGAAACACTCACTAGGACACACCTTTAACCCCTTGATCACCCCCTAGTGTTAACCCCTTCCCTGCCACTTACATTTATACAGTAATCAGTGGCTATTTTTAGCTCTGGTTGCTGTATAAATGTCAACGGTCCCAAAAAAGTGTCAAAAGTGTCCGTCGCAATGTCGCAGTCCCGCTAAAAATCGCTGACCAGCGCCATTAGCAGTAAAAAAATTAATAATAATAAAAATGCCATAAACTTATTCCCTATTATGTAGATGCTATAACTTTTGAGCAAACCAATCAATATACCCAATTTTTACCTAAAAATATGTAGAAGAATAAATATCAGCCTAAGGCAGGAAGACATTTTTTTTTGTTTTTTTTGGTTGGATATTTATTATTGTAAAAAATATAGGGCCAGATTCTCGTAGAACGGCGTATCTTTGTGGCGGTGTAACGTATCCATTTTACGTTACGTCTCCGCAACTTAGACGGGCAAGTGCTGTAATCTCAAAGCACCTGCTCCGTAAGTTGCGCGGCGTAGCGTAAATCAGCCAGCGTAAGCCCGCCTAATTCAAATGTTGAACAGGGGGGCGTGTTTTATGGCAATGTGCTGTGACCCGACGTGATTGACGTTTTGCACTTACAGCGCATGCGCCGTTCGTGGAATATCCCAGTGTGCTTTGCGTCAAAGTACGCCGCAAGGACGTATTGGTTTCGACGTGTACGTAAATGACGTCCAGCCCCATTAACGGACGACTTACGCATACAACGTAAAAAAAAAATATTTTGACGCGGGAACGACGGCCATACTTAACATTGGTACACCGCACTTACGCCACCATATAGCAGGGGTAACTATACGCTGGGAAAAGCCTAACGCAAATGGCGTAAATGTACTGCGTCGGCCGGGCGTACGTTCGTGAATTTGCGTATCTAGCTAATTTGCATACTCGGTGTGGAATTAGACGGAAGCACCACCTAGCGGCAAGCATAAATATGCAGTTACGATACGACAGTGTAACACAGTTACGCCAGTCGGATCTACGGGAAATCTATGCGTAACTGATTCTAAGAATCAGGCGCATAGGTACGACCGCGCAACTCAGAGATACGACCGCGTATCTGGAGATACGCCGTCGTATCTCGTTTGAGAATCTGGCCCATAGTTTTTTTCAAAATTGTCGGTCTTTTCTTGTTTATAGCGTAACAAATTAAAACTGCAGAGGTGATCAAATACCACCAAAATAAAGCTCTATTTGCGGGGGTAAAAAACGGATGTCAATTTTGTTTAGGTACAATGTCACACGACCGCGCAATTAAAAGTTAAAGTGACGCAGTGCTGTATCGCAAAAAATGGCCTGGTCATTAAGAGGGCAAATCCTTCCGGTCCTTAAGTGGTTAAATAAATGAGAAATACACTTTAAAGAGACAGTTCACCTAAAACCGATTCCCTGGTTTCTTATGCTTCTTTACCAACTCCAGCAGTAACATTTCTAATTGGCCATTCCCAACTGTGGTATCTCACTCCTATTGCCACAACAAGGGGAATTGTGTAACTTCTCCGTATTGTCTTTAATTTACAATCCATCAAAAAATCCAACAGGCATAACAAGATCTCATTATGATGGTTGTGAGTAGTGATCGGGTCAGATATCTTGTTAATGAAGTACCTGAGAGATTTAGGAAGATAGTGTGTGAATCACCCCACTAGTGTCTGCCAAACACTGAATATTCATTTGTTTGTTATTTTGCTTAATGGAATCTCAAATGGATGCATCATTTGTATATTAGTTATGAATGTGTAATAAAGGGAATATTCATAAAGTGTTATGACATTGCAGCCTTACTGGTCACAGATGGTTTCTGCTCTGAAAGTTAACAGTAAAGCCCACATAGACTCTCATGTGTTTTGCCTGAGCTCAGTGCTGATAGCTGACTCTCTCTACTTGATCTATGAGAGCAGGAAAGGAAAATGAAAAAAAGTCTAATTAAATATGCCTTAAAGACCAACTTCGGGCACAAAAAACACTTGTAGTGCTGCAGTGTCCCCCCCCCCAACTGGAAGGGGGTTCCCCAACTGTGTCTAGGGGGTTCCAATAGCAGCTCTATTACTCTATTTCCCCACTGTGAGTTTTCTGTTTTTATGGATTATTATGTGAAACAAAGAAACAGTTGTGTCCTGGGCTAGCACCCTTTGGAGGCTGAATATAGAGTCTTGTGGTGTGGGATAGGGATGAGCTTTATGTTCGAGTCGAACATTGCCTGCTCGCCCGTTCGGCGAACAGCGAACAATTTGGGGTATCCGCTGCAAATTCGAAAAGCCACGGGACACCCTTTAAAAGTCTATGGGAGAAATCAAAAGTGCTAATTTTAAAAGTTAATATGCAAGTTATTGTCATAAAAAGTGTTTGGGGACCCGGGTCCTGCCCCAGGGGACATGTATCAATGCAAAAAAAGTTTTAAAAACTGCTGTTTTTTCGGGAGCAGTGATTTTAATAATGCTTAAAGTGAAACAATAAAAGTGAAATATTCCTTTAAATTTCGTACCTGGGGTGTGTGTGTAGTATGAATGAATGAATGAATGAAAAACTTCTATAGCGCGGCACATGCAAACTGAATCGCCTCTGGGCGCTGGTTGTTCGTGTCTCATGCCATCAGAAGAGCAGGGTTTTGATCTGCTTTCTGAAAGACAGGTGGTTTTGCTCCAACCGAATGCTGGTTGGTAAAGCATTCCATAGCCTGGGACCTTGGAAAGCAAACCTTCTTTCTCCTTTGGACTTGTATTTGGTTTTTGGAACCTTGACCAGATTTTGGTCGGTGGATCGCAGAATGCGGTTGGAATTGTGAGGTTTGATCTTGTCGCATAGATATCTTGGAGCCTTCCCATGGATGCACTTATGTGTCAGGCAGAGTGCTTTGAATGCAATTCTGTCTTTCACTGGCAACCAGTGAAGGAATCTCAGTGAAGGTGAGATTGATTCCCATGATTTTTTCCCAGTCACAAGTCTTGCGGCCGTATTCTGTACGACTTGTAGACGAGCGATTTGGTACTTAGGGAGCCCGAGGTAAAGGGCATTTGCATAGTCCAGTCTGGAATTCACAATTGTTCCCACCACGACTGCTACGTCTTCTTTGGGGATAAATGGAATAAGTCTGCGTAGTAGGCGCATCAAATGGTGCGATCCGCTGACTACTGACCCTATTTGTGCGTCCATTGTCATGAAGGTGTCAAAAGTGACTCCTAGACTTTTGACTTTGGAGCTAGGGGAGATGATTTGTCCCAGAATGGGCGATGGTGTCCAGTTTGTTGCCAGTTGACTCTTCCGACTGGCGTGAAACATAAAAAGTTCTGTTTTAGAGCTATTGAGTTTAAGATAACTCTTAGGCCCCATACTCACGAGCAAACATGTCTGCTGAAACTGGCCCGCAGGCCAGTTTCAGCAGACATGTTTGGTCGTGTGTGGGCGCGAGCGGGCCGAATTCCAGCAAACATTTGCCCGCCGGGCCTTTTCCCAGCAGACAAATATTCCTGGACTTGTTTTAAAACAGCCCGCTGGAATTCTGCCCGCTCGGACATGTACGGTCGTCAGTACAGACCTACCGTACATGTCCAGGCGCCCGCCGTCCCTCGCATGCGTCGAATGACTTCGACGCATGCGTGGAAGCATTTTAAAGGCGGGCCGCCCACGTCGCCACGTCATTGTCGCGGCGACACCGCGTCATCGACGCGGCGACACCGCGGACACGCCCCGCGTATTGTTTACGCGCGGACTTCTGTACGATGGTGTGTACAACCATCGTACAGAAGCCCTCTGGCAGACATGTATGGTGAAAACGGTCCGACGGACCGCTTTCACCATACATGTTTGTCCGTGTGTACCCGGCCTATGTCATCCAGTTTTCTATTGAAGAGAGACATTTCTCTAATCTGAGATGATGATCCTTTTTGTTGCAGATGCGAAAATACAGTTGCGTGTCGTCTGCATAAGAGTGATAGAGTAGTTCTTGGCTACTGATAATATCAAAGAGAGGACGAAGATAGATGTTGAACAGCACCGGTGATAGGGGGGATCCTTGGGGGACCCCACATGGCACCGTGCGTTTTTCCGACGTGAAAGATCCCAGTTTCACTGTTTGTGATCGGTTTCCAAGAAAAGAGGAAAACCATGGTAAAGCATCTTCTGCGACTCTGGCGACTTCTGCTAGTCGTCTCAGTAACAATTTATGGTCTACTGTGTCGAAGGCTGCGCTTAGGTCCAGCAGAACCAGGAGACAAGATTCTCCTTCGTCTGCGGCCTCGAGCGCATCGTCCCATATTTTCAGTAAGGCCGTTTCCGTCCCGTGTCCGGGACGGAAACCGGATTGAAATGGATCAAGTAGGTTGTGGGTATCCAGATGCTGTTGCAGCTGTTGTACCACCACTTTCTCCATTATCTTGGAGAGAACATTTAGACCT
Organism: Rana temporaria; assembly: GCF_905171775.1. Taxonomy (NCBI): domain Eukaryota; kingdom Metazoa; phylum Chordata; class Amphibia; order Anura; family Ranidae; genus Rana; species Rana temporaria. The sequence goes on along the minus strand of NC_053496.1, from coordinate 68,326,541 downwards.
GTTATGGGACGGCGGTGGGTTGGGTCCATGGGATCCAAATTAGGTTTTTTCAAGATGGGCTGGATTGTGCCCTCATTCAGCAGGGAAGGCACTATGCCTTCCTTAAATGACTGATTTATAAGCTGTGTGATTGGAGGCGCCAGGATGTCGGCACATTCCTTCAGTAGCTTGGTGGGAATGATGTCACTGGGTGCTGTGCTGTTCCGCAACGCACCAATGATATTTTTGGTGGTAGTGACGGAGATTGGTTCCAGAATGAACTTAGTTGATTGTAGAGGATTTCTGTCTGTGTTTTGTAGTTGATTGAAGAGGGGGCTGAGCGGAGTATTGTTTTGTAGAATACTTACCCGAATTCTTTCAATTTTGTTGATGAAGAAATCCGATAGTTCATTACAGAACTCTTGGGTGTCTGAAGTGGGGACTTCAAGACATCCCGGATTCATGGTCTGGGTGACCATCCTGAAGAGTTCTCGTGGGCGATTCATGGCGCTGTTAATCACCATGGAAAAGTGATGTTTTTTGGCTTTGAAGATTTCTTTGTGATATCGTGTTGTTATTGCTTTGTAGATGTTGAGGCGGTCTTCTGAAGGGCTTCTTTTCCAGGCGGCTTCCGCCCTTCTGCGCTCTTGCTTCAGTAGCGACAGCTGGTTATTGAACCAGCTGGACTTTTTTTCCCGGATGCGGACTTTGCGCTTTGGTGCTGCTAAGTCGGCTGACTGTAGCAGAGCTGCATTTATGGCGTCCAGTGTATCTGAGGCTGCTAGCTGAGGAGGAATAGCCCCAATTCGGTTTCCCAGGGTAGATTTGAAGAGTTCCGAGTGGAGCTTCTTCTGAGATCTAGCCCAGTGTATTGTCACCGGCTTGGGTGCTTTTATAACTAGTGGAATTTTGGGAATTGTGAAGCTAATTGCATGGTGGTCTGTCCATGGCAAAGGTTCATTACCCAAAATGTTTATTTTCAGATTTTGTCTGAAAATTAGGTCGAGTGTGTGACCTGAAGCATGCGTGGGTCCGCATATAAGTTGCTGTAGTCCTAACCCTTCCAGGTGGTCGATGCAGCATCCGCGATGGGATCCTGTGAGGAGTTGGCCCACAGATTGAAATCCCCGAGCAGCAAAAGATGATTGCTGTTGAGGGAGTAAGTGGATATGAACTCCGTTAATGATGGTAACAACTGCGATTTGGGCCCAGGTGGCCTATAGCAGAGGAGAATGTGAACGGTTTCCTGGGAGTTAGTTTGAAGTTGAAGCGTAAGGGTTTCCATAAACGGTAGAGGATTTTGAAGGACCGGTTTAGTGATTGCAATATGAGACTTATGAATCACCGCAAGGCCTCCTCCTCTTTGCCCTATTCTGTTTTCCGTTAAGATGCGATAATTTACTGGCACCAGTTCTCCGAGAATGGTGTTGCAGTCGTCTGAAAGCCAACTTTCTGTAATAAAGAGGCAGTCTAGATCGTTTTGTAGTAAGAAATCGTGGATTTCTGATCGGTGTTTTACTGCCGATCTAGTGTTAATCAAAGCACATGATATGTGCTTGAGCTGTGTTGAATGGTTGAAATTTTTGATGATCGATCGACGATCGAATCTCAAAAGTTGATCTATTTTTAAGGCCTTTTTGGTGACGGCAGGTAATACTGTTGCGAATTGTCTCAGACCCCAAATAGTTTCTGCAGAGTATCGCATTTTAACCATTGTTGCCAGTCACCGTGGACGGGGGTGCAGGTGTTGCGTGAGAATGGAGAGAAGATTCTCTGAATCCTCACTCTCGGCTTTTTGGTCCAGAGGAAGGCAAAAAAACCCTGGCCGTGCTGGACAATGTGCTGCGGCAGGGAAAAAAATTCCTTCCTGATCCCTGAAAGGCGATCGGATCAATCCCTGGATCAAAGACTGTTGGATTGTGGAGGGGAAAACGGGGGGATGCGGGGTGTCACTGTTGCTGGGGTGTACCAAGATGGCCGCCAGACAAAACACAGGACCCAGGCTAGGGGGGCTGTCAGCTGGGTAAAAAGATAATTTTACCGATCTGGTTGCTGAACAGGGGATGGAGGGGACCTCTAGGGGTGCGGGGGAGATAGTCCTAAAAGATCTGCACTATTTGGTGGCGAGTGCAGGGTGTACGGTCGGCGCGCCGGTAGGCCGCGGCTGAAGCCGCGGACTTTCCTGAGGCGCGGCGGCCGCGAAAAGGAGCAGGCTGGCGCGGGCGTGTAAAAACGCCGGAAAGCGCCGAAAATTCACCCAGGGGGGGTGGCTGGGGGCCACCACAATCGTGGGTGGTTGTGCGGGCGGCGATGCCGGGCGAAAGCGGGGCAGAGAGCCGCAGTGAGGGGTCTGTGTGACGGCTGTCCTGAGAAGGACGGTCGTCAGTGGTTCCCCAGGATGGCAGGCCCTGAGAGACAGGGTCTTACCTGCGGAGAAAGATGGAGTCCACGGGGAGAGAGGAGAGAGGAGCTGGTTCCTGGTTCCTAGGAGCTGCGGTTTTCCTTGTGCAGCACAGGTATGCAGAGCCTGCCTAGCTTCTGACTGCCAGGTCTGGGTGAGAGCAGGCTCGTAGTGGAAGGTCCGGAGCGCCCTACTCCACCGCTGACACTGACTGACTGACTGAAACAGAAGTATGCCTGTAAAGTAGCGCATGTTTCCCGTGTTTAGAACTGTCCCTGCACAAAATGTAATTTCTGAAGGAAAAAAAGTCATTTAAAACTACTCGCGGCTATTCATGAATTGTCAGGTCCCGGCAATACAGATCAAAGTCATTAAAAAATGTCAGGAGTTCCCCCTTAGTCCATTACAAGGCTCTTTGTGTCTGGTATGAATATTAAGGGAAACCCTGAACCAAAAAAAAAAGCCCCCCATTTGGGTCCCCCCCAAATTCCATATCAGGCCCTTCAGGTCTAAACAAAGGGCCAGTTTACTGTCCTTCAAACTGTATGGGGGGGGCACACTGTGGCTAGCAGGAGTAGAAAAAACAACCAGCTCTCTTCTTTCCCCGACTGACTTTTTTCCCGTCAGAGATCCCGGCCGTGTGTAGCAGAAAGCGGCCATTTTTGGCAGTTTTCCTGTGAGGAAAAACCCCGGTGGAGCATAAAAACAGTCGGGATTCCAGAGGAAAAGCTCTCATCGGAGTTTTCCCAACAGGAAAATCGATCGTCTGTACGGGGGAAAAGTAGAGCGCAGGTTCACGGTTTTCCCCTCGGGATTTCCGACAGGCCTTTTCCCGTTGAAAATCCCGGTTGTGTGTACAAGGCATAAGGAGAAAAAGTGTTACTGGCTGGATCACCAGATGAAAATAAAAAAAGATAATGCCAAAAAAAAAAAAAATGAAAACCCTTATGCATAAGGGTGTGCACTTCAAACATATGTGTGTGTGCATGAGTATATATATACTGACAGTGTCGGTAGAGCAGTGGATGGTGTCAGTGGTTTTTATTTTTATTATTTTTTTTTTTTTTTACAAATTTTTAAGGAGCCCCATTAGGAGGCTTTGGTGAAACATCAAAGATTTAAACAGGGGGAATCTGGATCACACAGGGTAATTAGGATTGTGCTCAGGCAAACCTGGCACACCCTGTGTGCACGCCTATGAAAATTTGATTGGTCTATGTACTCTGTAAAGAATTTCTTGAAGGTACCATATATACTCGAGTATAAGCCAACCCGCGTATAAGCTGAGGTTCCTAATTTTACCACAAAAAAATGGGAAAACTTATTGACTCGAGTATAAGCCGAGGGTGAGAATGCAGCAGCTACTGTAAGCGGAAAAGAGGGTCAACAATGCCCATTTGCATGCCTCACTGTGCCCATTGCAACCTCATTGTGCCAACCTCACTGTGCCCATTGCAACGTCACTGTGCCCATTGCAACGTCACTGTGCCCATCATCACTGTGCCCATTGTCACTGTGCCCATCGTCAGTGTACCCGAAATTAACCGGCTTGTGGGCGTCCATTAATTGTTTAAAACTCGCGGTCTCCTCATGGTCCCTTCCGTGATAGGTGTTTCTCAGCAGACACAGTTCCGCCTATCATGGACGTTCTCTCATCCTCGGACACAGTTTCCCAGCAGACACTGTGTTCAGTGTTCCGCCAATCACAGAGGTCCTCTTGTCCGAGGATGAAAAGGCGTCCGTGATTGGCGGAACACTGAACACAGTGTCTGCTGGGATGGGTGAGAATGAGAGAATGTTCGTGATTGCCGTTTCTTAGCAGACACAGTTCCGCCTATCACGGAAGGGACGAGGAGGAGACCGTGAGTTTTAAACGATGGACGCCCGCAGCATCTCAATTTAAGTTACACTGACTCGAGTATAAGCCGAGGGGGGCATTATCAGACAAAAAAAGGGCTTAAAATCTCGGCTTATACTCGAATATATATGGTATGTAAAGGAATTAAAATCAACCACACTCATACAGTACAAGTCTTTGTGCATAGCAAACATCACCAAATACCCTAAATAATGTAATCCATCTGCCACCACACGCACACACATACTCGCTCTCTTCTCCCTTTCCTTCCCTCTACTTGCAGTCCGTAGCCTTAATGTACCCACAGACGTGCCAGGTGTAACCTGATTGGGCGATTATCATCTAATGTCTATGAGCACCATTATATTATTGTTATAAAAAGGACTAAAATTTTATGAAGATGGAAGAAGTTTATGTATACATTTGCATGCATTTTGGGTTTACTAGCTATGGTAAAGTGATGCCGTTTATTGACTGAAATACAAGCCATCTCTTCGTCAGGCATGACAGAATATTGAAAATGAAGCACACAAAACAATCCAAGTATATAAATGCTGTCTGGCATACTTGATGAGATCTCCGTAAAACTTTGTAAAACTCTATAGCTTAAAATACACTGAAAACTATTGTTCTGACTGTATTTTTCATATGGCAGATAGACTTTACTTTTTCTCCTTTACTGTATCTCTTCCGAAAGCTGAAGGTGAAAATCCAAACCAAGGTAAGTAAGATAAATGGCTGCAGTGTGTAGACTGGACACGGCTCTCTGTAATATCAATGCCTATTCTGGGGATAATTTATCAAATTCTCTCATTATTGAACATGTAGGTGATGCTTGTCTTGTGTTAACTGTCTTGTTCACATACAGATTTGATAGTTTGTGTATTTTTCTGATACACTTTATTGTACCTGGTGAATATTCGCTCAGATTTTTTGTCAATCTTTAAAGGTCTCTTCAAACTTTTCTATTGGGTGCCAGTCATGTATTATGTCACCCAAATGCACTGTATAGTAGCTGTTGATGGACTTGCAATGCATTGCACCACATCGCACATAATGTCAATTGTAATAGGTTGTGCTAAAAACAAAAAAAGTTACAGGGACAGTTTTTGCAGTGGCAGTCTATTCTAAATAAATGAGCTTCCTTAATGCAACGCACATCAATGTGCAGGTTTGTAAGAAATTGCAATGGTACAGATACTTGCAGGGCCGTGGATTAGGGGTACCACCAGTCCTCCTGTACAGGGCTTGGGCCAGCAGGGGATCTCAGGCAACAGGGTGAATCGGATATGGGCAGGGAGGGTGATTGGTGCGGCAGGGGGGCAATTACTGGAACCATTTACCTGCATGGCTCTCTCTGCAGGAGCTGAAAGCTGGCTTCTTCTTTCCCTCCTGTTGGCTTTCAGCTGCTGCAGAGAGAGCCATACAAATGACACTGTCAGGGGTTACCATCAGGGGCAATCTAAGTGTTGTGTTTTTGTTTCTGAGAGCTTGTTAACTGTGGGGAGGTGCTTTGATTGGGGGAGGACAGAGATCCGTGTTCCTGTTTAGCAGAAACACAAGATCTCCATCTTCCCCTCTAACAGAACAATGATCTGCCTTGTTTACATAGGCAGACCGCCATTCTGTCTGCCTCAGGAATGATAGGCGGGTTTTACCGAACCCGCTGATTGGCTCCCGATGTGTCCAATCACTGGTAGTGCCCAGCGACCCAGACCCAGCAATTGAAATCAGGTACAGGTATGTGATATGAAGGGCCGCCCTGCTGCAGTAAATGTATGTGGGGTGGTCAGAAAAGCGGTTAAACAGGATCCTCCAGACATGTCTCCCATAAGGATTACTCCACCAATGTTGCAGATATGTCAGGGGATAAAAGATGCATGCCAGTAGTGTTATTCGTAAAAAATCTATTTATTAAAAGATGAATAAAAAAGTGCCACAGTACTAGCATTGATATTGTGAATGGGCCGGCTTTGGGGGGAAGGAGGGGGGCCAAACCTCTGGCTCACTTCACAGCGGCATACTGAGCCAGAAAAATCAGGTACTCACTCCCCCCGAAAGGTACCAAATGTGGTAGCGGGGGGAGGCAGACAAGCGGGTTTAGCTCTGCTTTAAGCTTTGACAAAAAAACTTGGAAGCTGATTGGTTTCTATGCAGAGCTGCACCAGATTGTGCACTCACCAGTTTTAGTAAATCTCCCCAGAGAAAAATACAAAGGATGCTTTTCCAGTCTTTTGAAGTTTTAGACAATGATTGTCAAAAACCCTGCATCGACTTGTAAAGTGAAGCTAACAACTGAGTGGGAGAGATTGGCAGGGAGTGTCTAGCTCAGTGGTCTCCAAACTGTGGCCCCTGGGCTGGATGTGGCCCTTTACGTGCCTCTACCCAGCCCTTGGGTCACTATTCCTCCCACTGATATGAGGCAGTATTCCACCCACTGTCATCAAGGTTAAGGCACTATTCCCCCCACTGATACCAGTAGTGGGGCACTATTAATTCCACTGACACCAATGATGGGGCACTATTGCTCCCACTGACACCAACAATGGGGCCCTATCCTATAAACTGGCCCTATGCTTATAAAGTTTGGAGACCCCTGGTTTAGCTAAAGGCCATCTCAACTATCACAAAACAGGAATGGGAACATACTTAGAACACAAATGTGGACAGGCTGCTGGGACAGCACACACATTTGAGGCACCTTTGTCCTCCAGCATCAACAAAACACTTCACATTGTGAGCGTCAGAAATCTGGAGTTTATGGTAGGCCGGCCATTCAGAAACCACTAGCATAAAATCCCAACACATGAAGATGCATAATCTTGTGTATAGAATACAAAGGCAGGACTAAGGAATATGTATCAAAGTCTTATGAGACATATTTTACTTCATTTTCTACAACACCTAGATATATTTAGAACCCAGTCTCTGATTAATTTATAATGATCTATCACAGAGTTGTTTATTTTTCACACAAATAGATCTATTAACACAGCCCATAGCTACTAAATATAGAGATACAGCATCTCTTGTTATATGTACGGAACATTTACTTATCCCCTAGCTAGGCTTTGTGCTTACTGGTCCTTCAAATACTGCATATAACTAAGAAACAAACTATTGGCTACTATCTGTCGCAGTGATGTAGTCTGCAAGATTGTATTATGTTACCTTTCACCTACTGTATTTCTTACTTGGCAGAAGAAAAAACATTCCTCTCCTAAACTGTCCACACTATAAAATATGAGGTAAAAACTAACAGGTTACAGTTATGGTTAATAAGTCAAACTGACAATAAGTTTTTTTTTAAAGTTGAGTGTCTAATGCCTCGTACACACGATCGGAATTTTCGATGGAAAAAGTCTGACTGACTTTTTCCATCGGAAATTCCGACCACGTGTATGCCCATCTGAGTTTTTCCATTGGATATTCCGAGGAATTCCGTCGGAGTTTACATAGAGAACACTTTTCCTCCGATTGAATTCCTCCAGAATTCCGATGTGAGTTTGGTCAGGCTAAAGCCCGATCGTGTATACAGGGCATTAGTGTATATTGCCCCAACATTACATGTTTCTGATATGTGTTTGTGTTACCATGTACTTGTACTAAAAGGTATCTTATTCTCTTTGCATTGATTTCTTTGTGTAAAATACCTGGTGGTCCTGCCAGTTCACCTGTTTTCCTATTTCAAACTGACCACGCTAGGGCATGGAAGCACATCCATCCTAGTGTCCCAATTTGCTTATTTGCATTCTACTTGGGAGCCCAGCCTACCTGTTCTCCAGCGGTCAGACTTCTGCTGACTTGCCCCCCCCCCCCTCCCTCCTGCACAGTTCTTCAATCGGTATACTGCTATTTCTCTGCCTTCTGCTGAGACTCCCCCTGCCCATTACAATGTATTTCTGTCTGCATGTCATATTGGGCTGTGATCCATTAAATCTAGTGCTTCCACATGTCCCCCATCGTAACAAGGATTTGTCACCCCCACCCCTCTAAGCCCTTTATGCAGCTGATAACAGGGGTCAGGGCCGGCCTTTGGGGTGTGCGAGCTGTGCGGCCGCACAGGGCGCCATGGGCAACAGGGGCGCCGTGCGGCCATCACAGCTCGCAGAATGTGAGTAGCAGTCAGTTACTCACATGATCATCACAGGAGTCCGACTCCTACGAGTCACAGCAGCAGGCGCTGCCAGGTCCCCCTTCCCTGGGACTGGGTGAAGAGCAAAGCATCGGCTGCGGCACCTGAAAAAAATGGCTGCTGCCGGCCCCCCCGACAGGCACACTGCGCATGCTCCGTCGCTGCTCGGGTAAGCCCGAAAACGCTCGGCTATTCTCGGACAGAAGGCGCATGCGCAGTGGCGTTTAAACGCCAGGCAGCGCCATTTTTAAATGCAAAGTCGCACCGTCCACTGAAAGGTAAGACACACTGAGCCCCTGGCCCTGCATGCATCTACTTTTTCAGATAAAAAGAAAAAAGAAAAGTATTTACTTTTTATAGCCAACCTACACACAGAAGGGGAGGAGGATTTAAGGGACTTAATATTTTTTTCCTCTTTGTGTATGTTTAGGTGACCAGGGGGCGAGGGGTGAAGATGGGGGCGCCACAAGATTAGCTCGCACAAGGCGCCTGAACACCTAAGGCCGGCCCTGACAGGGGTAATGATCACTTAATTAAAAAAAACTATAAACTGTGTACATATATACTCACACATGTTTCCTTATATTTCTATATTAAAGTGGAGGTTCCATCAAAAAAACAATTTTGCTTTAAACTGTAGCGTACGACTAAAAAAGAAAGAAAAAAGGACATTTTTTTTTTACTCATCTGGAAATGCCTGTTGCTATGCGGTCCCACAAAATCTGCCTTTAAACCACCAAGGATTCTGACATCATCTTCCTCTAATGCTCCTGGGAAATGTGAGTCATCATTTCCCAGGGTGCAGTGCGCTGTCCAATTATCACTCCCCATCCAAGACTTCCAGGAAGTAAGTGCTTGTAGGCTTCACAATGCCCACAAGCAAAATAACAACGGTGTAGCTATAGTTTTATAAACTATCTTTTTTGAATATCTATGCGGATCGGCGGCGGATTGTAAAATATTAAGTGACCAGATTTATATTATAAAAACGCAGGATGAAAGGACATACATTTAAAAAATGCTAATTGTGGTTGGAACTCTGCTTTAAGCTGAATGAGTTGTTTTACATGGTAAGGGTTTACATATTCTTTAAATGCTAATTATACACAATAGTCACTCCATGCCTATAAGATACAATAAAAAAGCATAGCATCTATAGGCATAGCATCCTATCTAAAATATTCTATGTAGCTCTCTTTTCGTTGGGGGGGGGGGTATGGCAAATGTCTCTTCACGAACAGAGGTGATAAGTGTATTGCCCTTCTAGTTAGGCTGCTTGGTAAATTTCGTTTTTGGCTTCTGCAGTAATTACAGGAGCAGTGATTGTTTGGCTTGGTCTGTTCGGAATATAAAAAAAGAAAATGTAGCGCCCAAAATGTAAATAAACCCCTAAAAAGGGTGAATATAGCGTGTACCCTAAAGGTAAAAGACTAATGGGAGCTGTGATGTGAGAAAAAAGCTCCTTTTCTCACATCACAGCTCCCATTATTCACTTTACTATTTCACTATAGTGTATGAAGAGGCATTAGACTTTGAATATTAGTCTTTTACCTTTAGGGTACACGCTATATTCACCCTTTTTAGGGGTTTATTTACATTTTGGGCGCTACATTTTCTTTTTTTATATTTTTCACCTTATATCCACATGGTATGTTGGCAGCCTGATTCACGTTAAATATTTGGTTTGCGCATCGTTATACATACACTTGGTCTGTTCGGAGCTTCACAGGATAAAAGTTTAATTACTTCCCCCTGCCTCTAGAAGAAGTTTCTAGAGTTTAGGGAAGGAAAAGTCAAATCTTCAGTCTCAATATTTAGCAGGGCCTAGCCAAATCATGGGGAGGTGTGCCCAGATGGAGTTAAAGCGCTGGTAAAGGAATTTGTTTTTTCATTTAAAATAACAAACATGTTATACTTACCTCCACTGTGTAGTTTGTTTTGCACAGAGTGGCCCCGATCCACGTCTTCTGGGGTCCCTCGGCGGCTGTCTCTGTCCTCCCGGCAATTACTCACCACAGTCATGCGAGAGCTCGCATGGTGGTCAGTAATTGCGGGCACGCTCCCGTGATGCAGCGAGCAGCCATAGCCGCTCACCGTATCGCTCGGCCACGCCCCTCGGCGCGCCGCATCACTGGATGTGATTGACAGCAGTGCCAGCCAATGGCTGCGTTGCTCTCAATCCATCCGCTCTATCCAATCAGCGGCAAGGCTGAGAGGCAAAGAGGATCTCGGGACCGCACAGGACTTTAGAGGGGTCAGGTAAGTATAACGGGGGCTCAGGGGGGGGCAGCAGCATCCGATGTTTTTTCACCTTAATGCATAGATTGCATTAAGGTGAAAAAATGTTTTCTTTACAACTCCTTTAAGTTGCTATTAAATTGTCTGGAACCCTGAGGATTTGGTCTTTTCCCCCTGTGGGGATGGATTGGTGAGCTGAGAAGAGAGGGACTGCTTGCCCTTGGAGTCCTTTGAACTGTAAGCTGGACTAATTTACAAGAGGCTAAACCTATGAACTGTCTGTGTACCAGGATCCAGTGAGTAGAGCCTCTGTGCTCATACTACTTTATGGTCCCAGCCATAAACCCTGGACTGTTCCAGACTGCCTTTACATGTGCTCATACTACTTCATGGTCCCCGGCTCTGAAACATGGACTGCTCCATTCTACCTATACTAGTGCTATAGCTGCTAAGCAAGAAGTGTCCTCTGTAGCAAAACATTTTGGTGTATCCTTCCCCCAAGTTTCTATTAGCAAATAAACTTTCAAAACATGACCCCTAGGCTGTATACCTGGCTGCCTCTGCACTGTTCTGGGAAGAGCCTGTCTAATCTTCAGGGGCCCCTACAGGGATGGAGCTACATAACTTAAGTGGAGGTTCCCCCTAAAAAAAAATTCTAACAATACATTGAGAAGACTGATTACACTGCGGGTATGCTGTTTTTTTTTGTTTTTTTCGTACATACCTCGTTATCGCCGTTTCATACCTCGGCTTCCGGGTATGATTCTTGCGGGTCTGGGCGTTCCTAGTTGATTGACGTTCCTCCGACCGACGCATACTGCGTGTCACGACTTTCCGAAAGAAGCCGAACGTAGCTGCGCAGGCGCCGTATAGAGCCGACTCTATACGGCGCCTGCGCAATGACGTTCGGCTTCTGTCGGAAAGTCGAGGCTCGCAGCATGCGCCGGTCGGAGGAACGTCAATCAACTAGGAACGCCCAGTCCAGCAAGAATCATACCCGGAAGCCGAGGGATGAAACGGCGATAACGAGGTATGTACTGCATACCCGCAGTGTAATCAGTCTTCTCAATGTATTGTTAGAATTTTTTTTTAGGGGGAACCACCCCTTTAAGGAATGAATTTGAGCAAAACCTTTCCCAAATCTTTTGGGAACTAAACCTAACTACATTAAAATAAAATGCTGGAAAAACAAGCCTTTTAATGTTGCCAGTGAAATTTTAGCATATTATTTATCTAGCTTTATCTAATGTTAATATATCGCCTTTAAGGAGTTACCAGTCCTTTTTTTTTTCTTCCATGGTCATTAATTGTATCTGGGGCACCAAATGCATATTTTATGCATGACATATACTGGCTTTTCTAATGATCTGAAGCCCATGCACATATGGCAAAAAAATAAAGCGGATTCCCTGGGCATATGAAATAAACACAATGAGGAAGCAGAGAACAGCTGACAGTGTGAATACATTGGCATAAATACGAATGACAGCTCTTGCCAGCACTAGGGAAAAATTTCACATTGTCTAGCTTCCAGACAGCACTAATCTAGCGGAACATCTTGAAGCCTCTTCCGTTCCGTTAGAAGCTGTGTAAATAACATTAACAATGTTGTGGCTCTTTCTCTTAACTTCCTATTGTTCGCTTCATGTTTTTGACACATTTGACAAAGACGTTAAGTATTTTAGTGGTAATTATGAGAAGATAGTGAGGTGATTGATATGCGGTCTCTTTCTGAGTCTGATCAGAATTCATCTCTGCCTCCCCATACTTGGAAAGAATATATTACACCGGCTCCGATCTGTGAGAAGGAAGCTGTAACCTTTTCTGCTGTTGCTTTTGACTGATTGCTGGAAGGATGTCTGCTATCCCAGCCTGAAACTGTTCACAGCTGAATGAGGCCACATGTGCTTTTCCACTGCATTGCTATTCTGCTCACATGTTACCATTAGCGAAAGAAAGATTGGGCTCCCAGAGGTGGGGTGTTCCATACCAAGTTTTTGGTTTTATTATTGAAATATTGGAAGAGTTGCTCTGACCAAACTTGCTGGAAAGCTGAAAACACTATAAGGGCCCTAAGATCTATGCTTTTTTTTTTTTTTTGTAATGTTAGGGACATAGTCAAATTTGCAATGGGGAAGGTTAACAGCTATTGACCAAGATTTATTGATTTACTGCCACCCATGTAAAGCATATATGCGGCAGCGAAGAGGGTGGCCTTTAATACCCACAAACCGTCCATGAGTGGCAGAGAGCGTACTCCCAGCAGAATGACCAAACTGTCAAAGATATCTCTCAGTCAGCAGGACCAGGTCCTGATCATGTGACCACTGTTTTACCTTTTAAATATTTTTTAAGTCATTGTCCAGTCCTCTCACCTCCGGTTGTAAAGAACCTTTTAAAGGTATTCCGGGGCTGGACAGGCAAGGGTTATTACCTGTTGTCAACGCTCCAAAATGCATTTTGTATGAGTTCTATGAATTATCAAATTGCCAAAAAAGCCTGTATGCTCCTGCTTTTTCATATAATTCTGTTAAGGAGTAGATGGGAAATTTCACATTGACAAATACAATTGCCTATTTATTATTTCATGCACTCAAAAACAACATGGTTTGTGTACTGTGGGACGGACTGTCCTGGGTGTGGGGGATTATACTAAGGGTCAGATTGACCTGGGGGCAGGGATGGACTGGCCATAGGGACTATAGGGAGTTTCCCGGTGGGCCGATGGCTCAGTGGGCCGTTTTTTAAAAGACAGATGCTGCTTGGAGGACTTTTTTTTAACGCCCTGGCAGCGCCCCAGTGTGAAAGCACTCAGGCTTTCACACTGGGACTGGTGCGGAAGCGTTTTTCAGTCGCTTTACAGGTGCTATTTTTAGCCCAAAAGCACCTAAAAAATGTTTCAGTGTAAAAAGGGGTCCTACACTCACCCCCTCTCTTTTACACTCACTCTCTTTTTCTTACACTCACCCCCCTCTCTCACCCCTTTCCCTCAACCCTTCCTCTCTCTCACCCTCTCATGATATACAATAATGGATGTAGGGGCCTTTTGGGGGGCGTGATTTTTCGGGGGGGTGGGGGGCAGCATTTTATTGAATTAAAGTGGGCCGGTCTGGATGAAGTCCAGGACCAAATTTTTGTCCCAGTCCAGCCCTGCCTGGGGGGGATTATACTGGGGGGCAGTTTGGCCTGGTAGGATTATACTGGGTGACAGACTGACCTGGGGGAGGTTTATAATGAGGTAGATTGGCGTGGGGACGGATGGATTATACCGGGGGTTGAACTGACCAGGGGGGTTTATATTGGGGGACTGATTGACATTGGGGGGGAGGATTGCACTGGAGGCCAGACTGACCTGGGGGATTATACTGGGAGACAGATTGACCTGGGAGAAGGATTACACTGGGAGACAGACTGACCTGGGGAGAATTATACTTGGGGGAACAAACTAACCTGGGAGGATAAAAGGGATATACTGGGGGACAGACTGACCTGGGGGGATTATACTGATGGACAGATTGACCGAAGGAGGTATCGAGGATTATGGGGCATTTTGGCCTGGGAGGGGGACTTTACTGGGGGATACACTGACCTAGTTTTATTTAAACATTTAGGCCCCTCCCACCATCAATGCAATTTGACTACACCCACTGATCACCACGGCCTGCTACACATGCCGCATTACACTTCTTCTTAGTTTTTCCAAAGGTGCCCCAAGTGTTTTATAATACTAGCAATGCCTCTTACACAATTAAAACCATGTCCACTCTTCACTGTGGCACACTAAGCACAATACAATTTATTTTATTTTATTTTTTTATCAAGCAATGGGACCCAACCTATGATCTTGCACACAGGCCCCCTGATTTCATAAAATGCCCCTGTCCATGTAGTGAAGCCCTTACCATCCTTGGTTTTTGCTGGCTCACCTTGAACATCCATGACTGTTGAGATTTGTCATTCATAATGCTGTGGAGGCTTTTTGACATTTTATAAGTTTTGTAGAGTCTGTATATAGGCTCTACAAAATGTATAAAATGTCAAAAAGCTTAGAATGGTTAGTTTTTAATAGGAAAGCAGAGGGACTGGCAGGAACACCGGGGATTTCACACCAAGGAAGCAATACAAAGAGAATAGGATACTTTTTCATACAAGTACATGGTACAGCAGACAGATATCAGCAATATGAAAAATTGGGTTTACAGATTATTTAAAGGAACACTAAAGGCACAATTTTTTTTTTTTTTAAATAACAAACATGTTATACTTACCTCCACTGTGCAGCTCGTTTTTGCACAGAGTGGCCCCGAATCCTGTCTTCTGGGGTCCCTCGGCGGCTGTCTCGGCTCCTCCTCGCAAAAGCTTTCTACCTTCATACGAGCGAGCTCGCATGGTGGAAAGCTTTTGCGAGTGCGCTCCCGTGATACAGCCGCCGACTGTATCACTCGGCCCCGCCCCCCGGCGCGGCGCGTCATCCGCTGTGATTGACAGCAGCGCCAGCCAATGGCTGCACTGCTATCAATCTGCCCAGCCTAGCCAATCAACGGCCAGGCTGGGAACTGAACAGGATGACAAGCACGCACCCGGGACTTTCGAACGGTGAGGTAAGTAAAAGGGGGGCTCGGGGGGGGGGGGTTGCTGTCAGATGTTTTTTTACCTTAATGCATAGGATGCATTAAGGTAAAAAAACGTTTACTTTTACAACCCCTTTAAGGCAATTCTACCCAACAGTAAAAATCCCCTTCCACAGCTTGCCCTAATTAAAGTGATTCTATAGGTAATTTTTTTTTTTTTAAATAACAAACATACTTACCTCCACTCCGAGTGCAGGACTCGGCCCTGCCCCCTGGCGTCTGCGTCATTGGATTTGATTGACAACAGCGGGAGCCAATGGCTGTGTTGCTATCAATCTATCCAATGAAGAGCCGAGAACCCCGGGCAAAGATCCAGCACGTTCTCGAAGCGGGATTTTTCAGATCTCAGGTAAGTAAAACGGGGGGGGGGGGGGCGGTAACTGTCAGATGTTTTTTCACCTTAATGCATAGGATGCACATGAGGGTTTACAACCCCTTTAAGATCTTGTTCTCAGCTGCAGTGAAGTGATTTGAATTGGTTATTGGAGATATTTCTGCCGTTTGCATTCCAAAAAAAAATGTTAAGGACACACAAGCCAAAGTGTCAAAGTACAATGGTGATTTTATCCTGGTCGAATGTGTGATGTGGCTCACATGCTGGTTAAAAAGTTATAAACACTAAACATGGTCCTCTGTATACATTAACGTATATGTTTACTGTGTGTGAGGACATTTAATGCAGTGAATAAATATCAAAATGCTTTTACTAAATTAACAAAGCTAAAAGCTATTATGTAAAATCTTATAAATAAATAGGATAAAACTTTTACAAACTGAACATTTTTTCTTTTTCTGGTTCTGAAATCAATTTTCCTTTCATGTTCCATTTACAGCAAATACAGAAAAAGTCTTTGCAATTTTTCATTATGTGCTGCTATTGTGCTTTACGGTGCTTGAACTGCGTCCTAGTTTATGTGTGCTTTTAGCTTATACAATCCCATTTTAATTAAAAATGAACTCAGAAAGAAAATACAGTAAGGATAGTTGAGCTACTTCTGATTTTTGGGAGCTCGACAAGATTAATAACGGGGACAACTTTTCACAATCAATGAGCTGCTGCCCAGGAAACATTCCACATGTGCTAAAAGCAGAGACTCCACTCAGTTTAGCTGTTCTGTAAATTATCTATAATATACCGTATTTGCATTTATTAGGTGCCTCACATTGCATGTAGATGGGATTGCAGTTTAGTGTTGCATGGTTTTGAACTGTGCATCCTCATTCTCTGATAGCTACAGTGGGTTTCTTGGAACACGTTGCCTGTTTGTTCATAGATTCGGGCCCAGTGCCATCCTAAATATAAGCATTATGGCAACCATAGAAAACTTACAAGCTGGGCAGCAAGCAGCATTTGAGCAATCCAAAAATTAAAATTAGAGTCACTCATCAGGTAGACTGTCTCCTGATTGAGTTTATAGCCTAATTCCAGCAAAACAAAAATTGGGGGGGGGGGGGCAAGGTCATATGTCCCACCTTGTGTGTCTTTTGGAATCCTCCCCTACAATGACAGAGATGCAATAAAAGGACAAATGTTACAACTCTTGTCCAATATCTACAATCTACTTGAAGGTGTTTTCTCCATTCTGGAAGTTGATGGTCATTTGTGGTATGGTCAACCATCTGAGTACAGTCAGGCATAGTTATGAATATTTTCCCTAATTTCTTGACATAATGATGACATCCGATGTGTCAAAAAATCACAGTATGTCTCTGGACATCTGGTGTGGGGAAACTTCTACATCAGGAAGCATGTACTCCATACAATGTAGAAACCTAGATCTCTCCATGAGCTCAAGGGACAGACCGATGGATAACGCAAGCATTTGAAAGTTTTAGGAGTCTCTATTTGTCAACATTACACCATCATAGTTTCAAAAAAAATGTTTTATCTTGTCACAAAGAGAAGTTATGTGGTAAAAATAAGGGTTTCAGTTTGGAACTATTATGGTTTGCTTATAATGCATTAAGACTTTTGATTCTTTCCAACAGAGACACAATCAAATATTAAAAAAAGTAAAACAAATAGATTTGGCTGAATTCTGTCTTTTTGTTGGGCTGGAATATAAGTTAAACTTTAGTGAATTCTTGGCAAATTCATACACTAGAAATGTGTAATGTATAGCAGGTTTATAGCCAGCCTTGGACCTATAAACTGAGACCCAGACCACTACTTTTGCACCTAGCTCTTAGAACTGTTGGAAGAACAACAACATGTAATGTAAAGTACTGTGAACTATACAGTATATAGTGTATGCATTATACATACAGTACAGACCAAAAGTTTGGACACACCTTCTCATTCAAAGAGTTTTCTTTATTTTCATGACTATGAAAATTGTAGATTCACACTGAAGGCATCAAAACTATGAATGAACACATGTTGAATTATACATAACAAAAAAGTGTGAAACAACTGAAAATATATTTGATATTCTAGGTTCTTCAAAGTAGCCATCTTTTGCTTTGATTACTGATTTGCACACTCTTGATGAGCTTCAAGAGGTAGTCACCTGGCACAGCACCCCATCACTCTCCTTCTTGGTCAAATAGCCCTTACACAGCCGTCGTCTTGAAATTGTGTTTGGGGTCGTTATCAGTCTCGCGCCCAGTCTCCAAAGAGAGGTGATCATGCTCTGCTTCAGTATGTCACAGTACATGTTGGCATTCATGGTTCCCTCAATGAACTGTAGCTCCCCAGTGTCTGCAGCACTCATACAGCCCCAGACCATGACACTCCCACCACCATGCTTGACTGTAGGCAAAACACACTTGTCTTTGTACTTCTCACCTGGTTGCCGCTACACACGCTTGACACCATCTGAACCAAATACGTTTATTTTGGTCTCATCAGACCACAGCACATGGTTCCAGTAATCCTAGTCTGCTTGTCTTCAGCAAACTGTTTGCAGACTTCCTTGTGCATGAATTTTAGAAGAGGCTTCCTTCTGGGACTACAGCCATGCAGGCCAATTTGATGCAGTGTGTGGCATATGGTCTGAGCACTGACAGGTTGACCCCCCCCCCCCCATCCCTTCGAACTCTGCAGCAATGCTGGCAGCACTCATACATTGATTTCCCAAAGACAACCTCTAAATATGACACTGAGCATGTGCCCTTAACTTCTTCGGTCAACCATGGTGAGGCCTGTTCTGAGTGGAACCTGTCCTGTTATTCTGTGTCAAGTCTACAAAACACCTCCACCCTCATCATCTTTCCAACATGGGGGGGAGATACTGATAAGATTGCAGCAGAGCTGGCAAGATCAGCAGATATTTGTACTATTGAAAACAATGTTTGCTATGTACTCCACATGACTTCTCACAAACTGCAAATGGGACTTCTTACAGCTTTATTTCACCAATGGCTTCCTTCTTGCCACTCTTCCATAAAGACCAGATTTGTGGAGTGCGCAACTAATAGTTGTCCTGTGGACAGATTCTCCCACCTGAGCTGTGGATCTCTGCAGCTCCTCCAGAGTGACCATGAGCCTCTTGGCTGCTTCTCTGATTAATGCTCTCCTTGTCTGACCTGTCAGTTTGGTGGACGGCCATGTTTTGGTAGGTTTGCAGTTGTGCCATGCTCTTTCCATTTTCCACACAGAAAATGCAGGAAACGTGGTACAAACGCGCTTCAAATGCAGAGCACCCCTTCAGTCAGTTCAGTTACACATTTTTGCAATTCAGAAATGTGCAGTGCATAATTTCACAGCTTTCAGTCCTGGTAGCCAATAAAGGAACATCCAATAAAAGCCTTTTTATTTTTAAGGTATCAGTTATGTCCATTGTAAATACTGTATATATTTGAAAGTGATACACTGCGTTTAGGAAGATAAATGTAATTATATTGTAATCTGTGGGAGCGCTGTCATAAAGACGTGCCCTGCGTAACCTTGCTCATACTTTATTTAATGCTATAAGCCGTATTTCACTATGTTGATGCTCCAACCGATTACGTTACATCAGAACTACAGCATATAGTAGGATTATACGTTCCAGAGGTAACTCAGCATGACATTTGATGACATGTTTGACAGCGCCAGTCATAATGGAGATTGTAATTTATTTTGAACACCTAAACACACGACACACAATTCTTCAAAATCCTGATGCAGGAACATCTAGTGAGATATTTATAACAGCCATGTCTGAGTGGATGTGTTCCTGATAAAATATGATACCGGCAACTGCCAGATTAGAATTTTAGATACAGGTATAAAGCATACGAGTATGGAACACAGTCTTTTTATCTCTCATTTCTGCTTCAGATGCCAAATAATCAAATTGTAAGATAATTGCAAATAATCCCCTTTTGAGCAATTTGCTCAGTGCTGTAATTGAAAATGAAAATAACCATTTCAGTATCTTGCCAGGCATGTTAGTTTCAGTAATTTAATACATGATGATGAGACTATGTGGCTGCTGCTGATTGCTGGTAGCCCAGCATGGATTTCCATCTGCTTTTGGTTACGTTAGGTTAGGGTGTATCTAAGATTTTCTTAAAATTTTAGATTCTAAGCTCTAAAGAGAAAGGCCTTCTGACCCCTCCTGTATTGAATTGCATTGTAACTGTACTAACTGTACTAACTGTCTACCTCTGTTTTTGTAAAGTACTGCACAAACTGTTGGAGTTAAATAAATTCTGTATAATAATATTAATATATAGTATTTTTAATATAGTTTAATACCTTGATACCACATATGCCCTGTGCTGCCCACTGTTTATTAGATTTATACATTTTTCAGAAATATACGTTTCACAATGCCCAAACATGACTTCCTCAAAAAATCGTGACAGTCAACTAGTATCTCATATAGTGGCACAGGACACATTCTCGACATGCTTTACAGGAATTGTAGTGGATGATTATAAAATCCCTATTTTTCAAATTAGGCTTATTCTTTTAATAGAACCACTAAATGTTTCTCGGTTTATATTTCTTTAATTTCGGTTTATATTTCCATATTTCTTTTTATATATGCATATGTATGTATGAGAATGATCAATACTGCTTATTTTCCTTGATAAGTTCTATCAGCATTGAAAATACAAGGGAAAGCTGTTTTGTTCAGAAGCCATTTCCTCTACATTTTTCCTTCTGTTTCTCATTTTTGGAATGTGTGCTCTGGCCCATCCCCCTCATCCTGTCTCCCCCTCACCCAAAGGACTATTTGAATCTTGTAACCAAAGGAATTCTATGTAAAATGGCGAATGAGTCTGAAAAAAGACACAAAGGGACTTTATGTCACATGACAAGAAGGGTGTGTGCAGCTGGTTTGGAATGAACATGGAATAGGAAACCACCCTTCTATATGAACTGGCCAACGAGAAGCTTCATGCCAAGGACAAGCCATATAGGGAGGGAGGAGGGTAGAGTGGGTGTACATGTTTTGTGATTCTGTGTTTTTTTAATAAAGAGCCAACAGGCTTGCTCTTCCTGTTGGGATCGAAGCAGAGAGAGGTGAGCATGTGAAATCATTTTGTCTAGATTTGCACATATTTCACCATAATAATTTGAATCAGACGGCAGAATGGGTAGCCCTGAGATTGTATCAGGAAATCAATTAATTAATGAGTCTCTATCAGAATCTGCTTTCTCAAGAGACACCTGGAAAATATATAAGAACTTTGAGGTTTATTTACTAAGAAAAAATAGACTGTTCACGTGGAAGGGAATTTTCCCCAGAGCTTTGTGAATGCAGTGAAGCTTTGCTGATCATGTGCAAGCAAAACAAAACGTGTTTTTTCTTATTTCCCTTGCACGTGATTAGGTATTCTTTGCAAAGTGTAATTGCACTACCGATAAGTTCTGAAGAAGATTCCCTAGCAAAATGCACATTCCCTTGCAAAGTGGACAGCCTGTTTGCCTTTGGTAAATCAACCCCTATGTGTAGGAGTGAATGCACTGTAGCCACCAGTTAAAAACCTTATTGGGGGGATCACAGGGGATATAAGAAAGGGGAAAATTCAGACCACATGAAAATAGATAATCTTCATGAGTGTAGATAGATTTCTGCTTAACAAATCAGTGCTATATTGAGTGCATGCAAATTAAGAATGTTACTAATGTTTTTGCTAATTATACCATTCACCAAGACAGCATCAGTGCATATAGGTTGGATTCATAGGTATGTTCCGGGTGTGCCTGGGCACACCCTAATCCAGGGGCAGCATCAGGGGGTGCTTGGTTTCACCTCTATATTTGCGACCATCTCTGTCACTAAGTCTGTAGGTCTGCTTTTGACTTTCTACCCTGGCTGTAGTGTTTCTCTAGTGCCCCGCACATAGCACACTGAGGCT
Source organism: Rana temporaria (assembly GCF_905171775.1). Lineage (NCBI taxonomy): Eukaryota > Metazoa > Chordata > Amphibia > Anura > Ranidae > Rana > Rana temporaria. The sequence goes on along the minus strand of NC_053496.1, from coordinate 68,305,002 downwards.
TGCAGACAGGGGGGCTCTCAGCTGTATCTCCCTGGGCTGAGGCGGTTGTGAGCGGGCCAGAGGTGTGGATGAACTCTCCTTTATACACACTCAAATTTGACTGTTCTGGCTGATGAGCCACTGAAACTGGGAAGGTGGCAAGCAGAGATGGCAGCCTGGAAGTCCTCTACTTACAGCCATGGGGTAAGTGGCTGAGGGGGAGAATTCCCTCCATGCTCCATCTGTGCTGCTACTAGCTCCTACGCTGCACATAAGTGAACACTGCATACAGTGTTGCATGACCGCGCAGTGGTTAAAAATATTTTAATACATTCTAAAATGTTTGTTTACATATATTTATAAAAATGTGTGTGTATTTATGAATATATACTGTACTGTGTGTATATATATATATATATATATATATATATATGTATATATACACACACACACACACACACACACACACACATGCGTGTTTGAACTTATGGGTGCACACCCTAATGCAATACGCTGCACATACCTATGGTTGGATCAAGTGTAGAAGCACAAAAAAAAATATTTTATGAAACAAAAAAAATAAAATGTGGCCAGATCCTTTGCAGGTGAGAGACAACCATCTCTTAATCCTCCAAAATTTCCAAAACAACATAAAAAAAGCAAATAAAATGAATAATACACTCCTTCCAAGTTCCAGTATTCACACACACCACATAGAAAGACGAATGTTATACATACCTGCTCTGTTGCAGTGGATTTGCACAAAGCAGCCTGGATTCTCGTCTTTTGGTGTCCCTCTTCACTGCTCCTGACCCCTCCCTCCTGTCAAATGCCCCCACAGCAAGCAGTTTGCTATGGGGGGCACTCGAGCTGAGTCACAGCTCTGTGTGTCCATTCTGACACGGAGTCCGGACCCAGACCCGCCCCTTATCTCCTCAATTAGCTAACTGACATTGATTGACACATGGGCCTCTGCTGTGTCTAAGCCAATCAGGAGGAGAGTCCCAGATGGCTAAGACACTGTGGACATTGAGAAAGATGGGGCTCAGGTAAGTAATTAGGGGTTGCTGTGGAGGCAGCTACACACAGAAGGCTTTTTATCTTAATGCATAGAATGCATTAGGATAAAAAACATTCTACCTTTACAACTCCTTTAAGCTGCACTGCAGATATACTATATTACCAAAATGATTGGGACACCTGCCTTTACACGCACATGAACTTTTATGACATCCCAGTCTTAGTCCGTAGGGTTCAATATTGAGTTGGCTCACCTTTTTCAGCTATAACCTTCTCCACAAGGTTTAGGAGTATGTCTATGGGAATGTTTGACCATTCTTCAACAAACGCATTTGTGAGGTCAGGTACTGATGTGGACGAGAAAGTCTTGCTCGCAGTCTCTGCTCTAATTCATCTCAAAAGTATGCTATCGGGTTGAGGTCAGGACTGTGTGCAGGCCAGTCAAGTTTCTCCACCCCAAACTCCTTCATTCTTGTCTTTATGGACCTTGCTTTGCGTACCCTTGCTTTGTGTGCCAGAAGAGTTGAAGCTGTTATAGCTGCAAAGGGTGGGCCAACTCAATATTGAATCCTACGGACTAAGACTGAGACGCCTTTAAAGTTCATGTGCGTGTAAAGGTTGGTGTCCCAGTACTTTTGGTAATATAGTGTATATAAAGTGCAAAAGGTCCATAAAAGTGCCAAAAGAATCCAATTAAGGTGCAAATAATAAAAATAAATCATGCAGGGTATCTGTAGTGCAGCTTAAAAAAACATAAGTCTTTCTATGTGGTGTGTGTGAATACTAGGGCTGCGCATCTTTAAAAAAAATCTAAATTTAAAAAAAGTACATACAGCGGTGGCCACTTAATGGATTATAATGCGCATTTATTACAAAACAACCATTTTAAAAGACCTGCTCGGAGCGATCTCCCGGGAGGGGCGGGGCAAGTCGGGATGACGTCACCCGACATCGATTATTGGGGTCACATGCATCGATGCCACATCGGGGGGCCCCGAATCGCGGAGCATCGATGCAACGATTATATTCAGCACCTCTAGTGAATACTGGAATTTGGATGCAGTGTATTATTAACTTTATTTGTGTTGTTTTGGAAATTTTGGAGAATTAAGGGATGGTTGTCTCTCACTTGCAAAGGATCTGGCCACATTTTTGTTCTTCTTCACTTGATCCAACCCATATGCACTGATGCTGTCTTGTTGAATGGTATAAGTATAAAAACATTTGTTTCTATCCTTGCGTGCATAGGGGCACTCAGTCTGGCACTGATCTGTTAAGACGCTAGCAGATCTCCCTTTTCTACATTCATGAGGATCATTTGTTTTCATGTGGTATGAATTTTCCCCTTTCTCATATCCCCTGTGATCCGCCTTAATGTAATTGACAGGTGGCAACAGCACACTCACTCCTACACATAGAGGTTGATTTACTAAAGGCAAAAAGGCTGTCCACTTTGCTGTAGTAATATTAATATAGATATGTAGGTATTGTAAAATATTGTGGTATATGAAAAGGCACAGTATATATAGGTTTACATACAGGCATTCAAGGTTACACATCAAAGGGGTTAGAAAACATAAAATACATATACATACATATATAGAAAACATAAAGGTGGAAGATCCATTAAATGCGTTCTCTGGAGAACCTGGCGTGAGTTGCTGCGGAACAACACATTTATAGTCATCGTACTAACATCTAAGATATTAATTATCTGACCGGAGTACTGGAGTACTGGGCACATTACAAAGCAAATTGTTGCTGGCAATCAACAAATTCAGAATATTGAAGGTTTGAATGATTGAAGGTGTCAAGTGCAAGGAAATAGTTTGCAGCACAGAATTGTTACTGCCGGTCCGGATCCAAACCTTTTTGACCTTGAAAGGGACTGCTGATACATTAATGGTTCTTCTTACTACAAAGATGGAAGATGGAAGAATTTCAGGAATTGCTGGTGTTTGTGTAAAAGCATCTTTAAAAATGAAAACTTTGAGCCTGGAGATGAGAGAATCCTGGACTTATGTGGATTGGACCTCCCCAAAACATACCAAGCTTTACTTTCAGTGAGATGATGAGAGATGTGATGAAGTCAGAATGGACTGTGACATCAGCTCGTTTTTGCACAATATTCAAGATCGTGATGTGATTTACAAAACAAGGAGCAATCTTTGAAATGAGGCCTAACAGCTATACTGGCCACGAATGTTTACTGAATCCTTTTCCAGTCATGGTCTAAAGTTATATTATCTAATAACTGTTTCATGGGGATATTTTAGAGGTTGGTGAAGAGAGATGTAACCAGTCTGAACTTAATATTTCATATGAGCCATTGTAATGCATCCAGTACCTCAAACCATAATGCTTGATTTATGGATCAGTTCTAGTAGTTAGAACCGATCCAAGTGGGGGAATATGTAGTAATATTAATATAGATATGTAGGTATTGTAAAATATTGTGGTATATGAAAAGGCACAGTATATATAGGTTTACATACAGGCATTCAAGGTTACACATCAAAGGGGTTAGAAAACATAAAGGTGGTCAAACGACACGTATCAAAAGGACTCTTTGATGTGTTAATCTTATCTAAGACGACCTAGGTGTGTGGCCTGGTACTTCCTTACATAAGGAAGTGTTTATTGATGCTAATTAGACTCGGTGGGATATTCATTCAATGGGAACATTTGGTTGACCCCCCCCCCCCTTCCAGTGTGATTCCAATATTTGAAGCACTGAAGCTGGCATTCAAGGAATCTAGTCTTGTCTTGTCACTCTATGATGAGCATTGCACAGGTCTAGGAGAAGATGGGATTCTGAATTATACTCTGTTGGATTCTTGTATCGTCTGTGGACTTTGTATGTTATTGGAAGATCCATTAAATGCGTTCTCTGGAGAACCTGGCGTGAGTTGCTGCGGAACAACACATTTATAGTCATCGTACTAACATCTAAGATATTAATTATCTGACCGGAGTACTGGAGTACTGGGCACACATATACCTTTTCACTACATCCTTTTCACTACATTTGCCAGGGAATCTTCTCCAGAACTTAGTGAAGGTAGCACAAAGCAAGGTCCATAAAGACATGGATGAGCGAGTTTGGGGTGAAGGAACTTGACCGGCCTCCACAGAGCCCTGACCTCAACCCGCAAGAACACCTTTGGGATAAAGAGGAGACTTTGGGATAGAGAGGAGACTTTGGGATAGAGAGGAGACTTTGAGTCAGGCCTTCTCGCCCATATTGGTGTCTGACCTCACAAATGCGCTTCTGGAAGAATGGTCAAACATTCCCATAGACACACTCCTAAACCTTGTGGACAGCATTCCCAGTAGAGTTAAAGCTGTTATAGCTGAAAAGGGAGGGCCAACTCAATATTAAACCCTACGGACTAAGACTGGGATGCCATTAAAGTTTATGGGCCAGATCCTTGTAGCGCGGCGCAATGTTGCGGCCGGCGTAGCGTATCTCTGATACACTATGCCGCCGTAACTTACAGCGTATTTTCCTTATCCTCAAAGAAGTTGCGCCGTAAGTTACGGCGGCGTAGTGTCATTTTGGCGGTGTAAGGGCGCGCAATTCAAATCGATGTGATGGGGGCGTGTTTTATGTAAATACGTCGTGACCCGACGTAAATGACGCTTTTTTTGAATGGCGCATGCGCCGTCCGTAAGGGTATCCCAGTGCGCATGCTCGAAATTAAACCGGAACAAGCCAATGCTTATGACGGTGACGTCATTCTACGCAAATCCCTATTCGCGAACGACGTAAAAAATTCAAAATTTGACGCGGGAACGACGGCCATACTTAACATAGGATATGCCTCATATAGCAGGGGTAACTATACGCCGGAAAAAGCCGAACGCAAACAACGTAAAAAAATGCGCCGGCCGGACAGACGTTCGTGGTTTGCCGTATCTAGCTAATTTGCATACTCAATGCGGAATTCGACGGAAACGCCACCTAGCGGCCAGCGGAAAAATGCACCTAAGATCCGACGGCGTACTAAGACGTACGCCTGTCGGATCGAGCCCAGATGCAGTCGTATCTTGTTTTGTAGATACAAAACAAAGATACGGCGCAGGAACTTTGAAATTACGCGGCGTATCAATAGATACGCCAGCGTAATTCTTCTGTGGATCTGGCCCTATGTGCGTGTAAAGGCAGGTGTCCCAATACTTTTGGTAATACAGTGTGTGTTGTTGGGCAAGGGTATATGGAATTGAATGCTAGCAGAGTTCATTTTCAAGTACATATTTTTGATGTGGCATGGTGTCTCATAAAATGACAATTCAATAATTTAGTGAAGGCCAAATGTTATTCTATAGCTCTCTTTTATGAGCTGGGTCAATTTCATATCTTCACAAATGCTGCAATGGAAATTCTCTTTTTTTTAGACAGTAATGATATGTCAAACCCCAGGTTAATTTATTGTTCTCTATGTTCCTCCAGCCTTTGTGGATGTTTTTTTCCAGCATTCCACCGATCAGGTATATTTCACATCTTCATTAGAGTTTAATTACGTTTGCCGAAGTCTGTTAAATGTGCCCAGCCTGTGGCTGGCAGGTAGATCTGCAAGTTATTTTGTTTTTCTCAGATTTACAATGCAAGCGAGGCTGGAGCTATGGAAACCATCAACCATTAGGAACTTTCGGTGTCAGCGAAGATCTCCCTTTATATCTCCCTTTATATTAGCACAGAGCAATGACAAGCTGGTGAAGAATGGGGAAAGGCTGCCTGTAATGGGAGCTTGTCTGCTTCTGATCAACACACATTCACTCAGAGGAAACAGTTCCTGCAACAAAACAAAACACTGATTTCATGCCAGAACCCAACGATTTATCTGCATGTTGTTCACCCCTCTAAAACACAGTACTTCTTAAAGAGAAAGTAACCCCCCCCCCCCCCCCCCCGAAAAACGGCGAAAAAAAAACCTGAAAGAGAAAGGCATATATTGCACTTACCTGAGATCAAAGCCCCCGAAGTCCTCCTGTTCGCCACCGCCATGTCCCCCCGCACATACTTCCTGTTTTCGCCGCTCCGGTGCTGTGATTGGCTAGAGCGGCGATGACGTTACTCCGGCGCATTCGCACACGGATCCGGCAGGTCCCCGCGCGAATGTGCGAAATCATGGCATTAATCCCATTAATGCCATTGACAAAAAACTGCACTTTCAGTGCGCCTGCGCCGTTGTCTACGGCGCGCATGCGCCGTAGACATCGGTGCCTGTCATTTCTGCAAATATTTCCTAAACCTTTTAGGTTTGGGAGATATTTGTTGCACCTACAGGTAAGCCTTAATCTAGGCTTACCTGTAGGTTAAAGAGGGTTTAAGGGGTTTACAACCACTTTAATACAAGCAAACTGTAATTACATTTGGGTTGTTTTAAAGGGTCACTAAAGGAAAAAAAATGTTTAGTTGAAATGACTGTTTACAGGGTATAGAGACATAATAGTTAACTGATTCCTTTTAAAAATGATCAAAAATAGATAAAAACCAATCATATAATGTGCCTTCAGTTTAGTTTCGTTTTTGCTGTTGTTTGCTGGTTCTCTGATGTACAGAGAGCCAATAGAGAGCAGTGATACTTTGTCTAAAACTCCTCAGCACCAATCCAGTTTCGTTTTACACACAGTAATCACACCTCCTTGATTAGTGACCACCGTGAGAAATCTCCCAGTACTGTGGTGATCAGGAAACAGACAACCAGGAAGTGTCCAGTACAGAGAGGAATTACAGCAACATCAAAGCAAAAACGAACAATGAGGACATGAAACCAGGACTGCAGTAAGGTAAAGGAAGCTATTTAGCTAAAAAAAAAAATTCCTTTAGTGACCCTTTAATGCTAAATACACAGATGCAGTAAATATCTGCCAAAATGGTTGTATTTCTATCCATCCAGCCTTAAAATTTACAAAACTCTGTCCAACAGCACAGGCCTGTCTGGCAGAGGAGGAGGCTTAAACTTACTTTGCTGCAGTTTCACTTTCACTTAAAGGGGTTGTAAAGCTTTGTGTTTTTTCACCTTAATGCATCCTATGCATCAAGATGAAAAAACACCTCGCACTATCGGGCCCCCCCCCCCCCCGTTTTACTTACCTGAGCCACGAAACTCCGTCGGCGCGATCCCGCAATGGTTTCCCCCAGCTTGAGGCGGCTCTTCATTGGAGATTGATAGCAGCGCAGCCATTGGCGCACCACATGTATCACATGGGAGCGCGCCCGCAAGCTAACCCCCTTGGGAGAGCGCTTTCCAGAAGGGCATTAGCTCTTGCGGGGAGGAGCTGAAACAGCCACCGAGGGACCCCAGAAGACAAGAATCAGGGCCACTCTGTGCAAAACTAACTGCACAGTGGAGATAAGTATGGTATGTTTGTTATTTAACCACTTGCTTACTGGGCACGTATACCCGACAATTTTGAAAAAAACACAATATTTTTTACTTTTTGCTATAATAAATATCCCATACAAAAAAAAACTATTTTTTTTTCAGTTTAGTCCGATACGTATTCTTCGACATATTTTTGGTAAAAAATCGCAATAAGCGTATAGTAATTGGTTTGCGCAAACCGTTAGAACGCCTACAAAATTGGGGATAGAATTATTACTTTTTTATTATTATTTTGTTTTTTTACCAGTAAAGGCAGCGATCTGCGATTTGTGTCACGACTGCGATATTACGGCGGACACATCGGACACTTTTGACACATTTTTGGGACAATTCACATTTATATAGCGAACAGTGCTATAAATATGCACTGATTACTGTATAACTGTGACTGGCAGGGAAGGGGTTAACACTAGGGGGCGAGGAAGGGCTTAAATGTGTACCCTGGGAGTGATTCTTACTGTGGGGGGGGGATACTGACTGGGGGAGGTGACCGATGGTTGTCCCTATGTACAAGGGACACACCATCGGTCTCCTCTCCCTAACAGGACGTGGATCTCTGTGTTTACACACAGAGATCCACGTCCCTGACTCTGTGACTGCCGATCTCGGGTGCTTGGCGGACATCGCGGCCGCCAGGCACACGCATCGGCACCTGTGTGACGCGGCGGGACTCCCATTTAGACGGCCTCCCGGCAGATTAGAGCCACCTTGCGGCTGTAAATAGTCGGCCGCCGGGTGGCTAGTGGTTAAAAAAAAATACCTTTACAACCCATTTAAGCTAGGTTCACACTATCTTCGGTCCGGTGCATTCCTCGTTCACCTTTTTAGGTGCGAATTAGGTCTGAATTTGGACCTGCAACAGATCCAAAGACGCACAGGATCCATCTGCAGTGCTCTAAGCGGTGGCCCCAGAGATTGTTGAGATTAAGAGCCATTCATGCTCTCCTGTTATGCAAAGTGTAAACCCACATCCAATTTGCATAAGTGGAAACCCATCCTTATAGGTTCCCTCCCCACTCTTTCCCTGTGACTGGACAGTGAAAGGAGGAGCAGCACAATGATGAGCACATCTCTGCTCTCTCCACCTATTAGCATGCTGTTTGTAGTGCAGCACACATGCTTGGCTTCTTGTGCTGCTTCTCCCTTCCATTCTCTGAGCTTTACTATACAATCTTTACAGTAGTATGCTAGTGGTTGACATCAAGTCAAATTCAGGTACTTACACTGCCTGCATTAAAGTGGTTGTAAACCCTTACATACCACTTTTTGCTACAGGTAAGTCTATAATAAGGCTTACCTGTAGCTATCCTGGATATCTCCTAAACCTGCATGGTTTAGGAGATATCCCCCTGTATCTGCATGTGCTGAAGACTTTGTGCCGTTGCTTCAGTTGGACTGTTGCGTTTTCGGCGGCTCCCACGCGCATGTGCTGGAATGACGTCACGAGGCTCTGGCGAATCACAGAGCCGGAGTCTGCGGCCCCGGAAAGGAAGAGGAGTGAGAAGATGGACGCAGCCTGCACAGGGGACAGCGCTGGATTCGTTTGCAGGTAATTCATTAGCGATGCATACTAGCCCATTATGCTTTTAAATGGCAGGCTTTGCAGGGAGTAAAACCCATCAGGGTGTACATCCTCTTTAAAAAATACCTTGAAAATGTATAAATTATTACATTAAACTAGTATTAAACCCTCAGCGTTTTTAGCTTAACACATTGATGCACGATTAAATGAAAAATTTGCCAATAAACTATTTGTTAAAAATCTTAAAAATCTTACCCCAGCACATGCACTTTAGAAATGTCTATGCTGCTGGCTCCCCCTTATTGTTTTCACAGGGCTAGGCTACAGGGCTGCATGTTTCTATTGGGAAGGAGAAACAATTCTAGTCTATTCCTTCATGGGTGACTCCCAAAGGACACTGCAGGAGAAAGGAGTCACACTGAAACAGGAAACCTGAAGCAGCGGTCACCAACTTAAACTGGAATATAGGATTCAAAGATAAAGAAGTTGCATACTCAATAAGTGATTAAATCAGCCACTGGAAGTGCTTAAAACTGAGGGTTTCATTCATATATCACTTTATGTTGTGTCTTTTGTATCTCCCATTAGTTCAGCCTTACCTACATTTGTCAGTAAAAAAATAGATTTTTAGGATAATGGTGTTCCTGGCATGCAGAGGCAGCTCTAGGCTTTATGAGGCCTAAGGCAAAACTTAGACATGAGGCCCCACTCCCATAATGGGAAAAATAATTCAAGCAAGAAAAATGGCTTCGGAAAGAGCAAGGATCTAGCACACAGGTGATCAGCACCACTTCCAGGGCACCCTCCTCACCCATCAGACATATTCAGCCAATGCAAGAGGGGGAAGAGAGGGGGAGGTGAGAAAGAGAGAGAGAGGGGTAATAGAAAGATCCAGTGACGCCAACATTAGTATTGATCACAGGCAAATTAGGCGGCCGCGAGGCCCCTGTGAGTGCGAGGTCTTAGGCGACCGCCTAACTTGCCTAATTAGAGAGCCGCCTCTGCTGGCATGGTTGCAACTGCAAGGTCAACATAATCTGTTTAAATGGGTATTATGGTTGATAACGAATATGTAAAACAACATAGCTGCTGACATGAACAGTCTTACCCTGAAGCAGGGGGAACATTTTCTATCTGCCAGCACCTGTTATATAAAATGGATCTCTTAATTTGCTTCTTGCCCAGTTTTGGTACCTGGTTATTGGAAAATAGCACGATAAAAAATCTTTACCAATCATTTCCTCAGTGTATACATGAGGAAGCACAGCTTTGAACCAGAGGAATTATTGCCAGGACTGCAGGGGGGATAGAAGGGAAGTTCAAGAGCCGCCTCAGGCAACAACAAGTCTTCTATCATTTCTAGTCGCCCAACATCTTAAAGCAGTCAAGCTGCATATACAGCCATATACAGTAAGACATCTGCTGTTTTGTTACTTCTTTTATTCTTTAACTCTTAGGCCCCGTACACACCATAGAATCCATCCGCAGATAAATCCCAGCAAATGGGTTTCAGCGGATAGATCCTATGGTGTGTACACTCCAGCGGATCTGTTTCCGCGGATATATCTCCCCTGGGATGGATTCCAGCAGATCGAATATTCGCTGACATGCAGAACATATCCATCTGCTGGAGTCCATCCCAACGGATGGATCCGCTGGTCTGTATAGACTCACCGGATCCATCCGTCCGAAGGGATCCCCCGCATGCGTCGCAATGATTAGACGCATGCGTGGAATTCCTTATATGACAGCGTCGCGCACGTCGCCGCGTCATAATCGCGGCGACGGCGCGACACGTCATCGCCAGAGGATTTCGGCGCGGATTTCAATGCGATGGTGTGTACACTCCATCGCATGAAAATCCGCCGAAATCCTCGAGAGGATTTATCTGCGGAAACGGTCCGCTGGACCGTATTCGCGGATAAATTCTACCGTGTGTATGGGGCCTTAAGTGCAGCAGCGAAGGTTAAAAAGTCCAGTAGGTATCCAGACACTGACCCACCACCTTTCCAGAACATTGCACTAATCAACAGCACTCTCAGTCCCTAAATAATACGTGCTTTGTCGTGTTGCCATGCCATTTGTGCAATTCAAAGCACATCCACAGTGCAGCTCAATGGCTTCCTGTGTGATGGAAAAATGCAGCCTGCACCATGTTTTAGCACTCTGCACTCTGATGTGAACGGGCCCTTTACATTTTGTTTTCTTTAGAAAGCAGCCACGGCCTTAGTAGATATGATTTTCCTCTTGTGGGATGCCGTGAATAAGGACTCCATGGGGAAGCAGTGGTCTATCTACAAAGGTCAGACATGCCCTCTGCTGAGTCAGATCTATACCTCTGACCAATTAGCAAGGATAATGAACTTTGCTGATTGCAGAGCTATAGGTCTGACTCAGTAGGGGGTATGTTGGATCTCTGCAGAGAAAAGACTGCTTCCACGGAGAGCAAGGGTCCTTCTCAGCACGTTGGCAGGACACAGGCTGTAGTTGCTTTCCAAAGATAACAAGTTTTAAGATTTCAAACACCTTTTTGTATTGATACACCAGGAATATATTTAGTTTATTTAAACTGAAAGTTCAATTGAGCTTTAACTCTAGAGACAAATCTGAAAATATGTCAGAACACTATTAAAGGAGAGGTATGGCCAAAGCTTTTTTGGCCATACCCCTCCTATGGATCACAGGAGTGCAGTTTATTCTGCACTTTTATGACCCATGCTGTCAGCTTATGTCAATCGGCTGGTCAAGGCTCAGGAAAGATCCCGACCATCCACCCAGAAACCTGGACCTGCACCTGACTCAACTTCTCAGCTATCCACGGAGAGCTTGAGCCAGCCCCTCCTGCTCACTCCACAGCCCAGCGTTCCAGTGAGCTCTGGAGGAGAGAGCAGAAGAGCTGCTGACAGACAGTCCCATCTCTCAAAGGGGGAGAACTGAGCAATCAGCGGTGTTTGATCACTCAGTTATCGCTACCGAGCCGATGGGGGACAGATGCAGCATCAATCCGATGCTTCATCCACCTAGGTGAGTATAAATGTTTTTTGTTGTTTTTTTTGTTTTTTTTAATCCTGGACTTCTCTTTTAAATTAAAGGAAACTAAAAGGATTTAAATCTCCTAATCATCTGCTCAATCTTTAGCTTTTTGCTAAACTTTGCCTATTTTGATGTTCAAATTTGTAAATGTTTCACAGAAATAGCAGAAATGGAAGATACAGTATACTGAAAATGTTCTCCTAGTTTGAAACATTTATCAAACATTTGCACATCTATTAATATTCTTTGTATACATATTCAGCATAATGAAAATGTGATAAAAAATGTATTGCAATGGAAACGTATTAGGTGCCCAAGGCTAGCATTTGGGGAAGATTTACAGGCCAGCAGTCAGACTACAAGCTTTTACAGGGCCTGCAAATCTCAAATGGCAGAGCTGCAATTGATTCAGAAAATCTCTTCTGTAGACCAAGGGGATAATATATAAGAATGGGCCATGGCAGGCTGCTGATAAACCGTGGAAAACAGATTCTTTCTGTAGTCTCAATATACAATAAAGTTGGCTTATAACTTTTTGCACATTTAAAGGGAACCTTTTTTGCTAAGAAAAAAATCTAATACCAGCTATTTTACCACATACCATAACATGCCCATCCCTCCCAATAACCAAATACATAGCAGTACATGTTGGATGTACAGGCCCTTGGTCTTTGAAGGCCCTTTTTACTGAAAATGTCCCGGGTATGTTGAATACCGGATACCGCACTAAACATTGTGGTTCTGTAGAGACATAGGGGCTGGTGAATGGAACCTCAAGTCACAGGAAGGGACACCGACATCCTGCAAACCCAGAAGTGTCAGATGCTGAAGATTTTGCTGGTAATTGTAACTCTGAAATTGAGGGCTTGCCATACCTTGGAAAGGTAATTATAATAACTGTGGGCCAGATTCTCAAAAGAGTTACGCCGGTGTATCTACAGACACACCGGCGTAATTTGAAATTCCCGCCGGCGTATCATTGTTTTGTATTCACAAAACAAGATACGCCGGAATTAGTCTAGGATCCGACTGGTGTAAGTCACTTACACAGTCGGATCCTAAATGCGATACAACGCTGACCGCTAGGTGGTGTTTACGTTCAGGTCTCATTTGACTATGCAAATGAGCCCGTTTTACTAAGTCGTTCTTGAATACGACTTTACGTCAATGATGCTCACGTCGGCGTCATTGACGTTTTCCGTCGTGAGCTGGAGCATGCGCACTGGGCTATTTTTCAGCCCGGCGCATGCGCAGTTCAATCGGCACGGGGGCCCTTTGAATTACGCGGCCATACGCCGGGCCATTTACACTACAATGCCGCAAATTACGGAGCAAGTGCTTGGAGAATACGGCACTTGCTCCAGTAAGTTGCGGTGGCGTGGTGTAAATTGCTTACACTACGCCAACGCCGTTTCTACGAGAATCTGGCCCGTTTTTTGTTTTTTTTAGGAATCATTTTTTTTCATGGTGGGAGAGTCACTTTACCTTTAACCCATACCTGTAATAAAATTTTAAGTCGGAACTGTATATCAAAAATGTTACTTGCAATTGAGATTTGAAAAGCTGACTCTCTTATTTCTGATTTACCAACTTATCTTGCTATGTCCACATCCAATACACTTAATGGACTGTCCTCATCACTCCTGCCTAATTAGCAGGGTGCTTATGTAGTAATGCTAAACCAGAAAGTAGAAGAGTGATCTTTCTGTCTTGTAGAGATGTATGGATCACAAGACAAACTGTACAGGGTTACAAATTCTTTGGCAGGTAATACAGTAAACAGATATGTATTGTAAACGTGTATAGATTTTTAACTGGACTTCCACTTTTACCTACTTCCAGAATACTTTGTTATATTGCCTCATTTTTCTCATTGCTGGCAAGCAGTGAAGAATGGTAATGTCTTGCAGAAGAGAAAAGAGAACCAAGAGCTTAGAAAAAAGCTTTAAATTTGACCTTGTACACTTATCAGAGTCGGGACAGCTGTTCAAAAAACATCTTTGTCAAACGATTCTAGTCTTAAGCAATATCTCTCTTCATTAACCTGCATCAGAGTTTAATAGCCAACCCCTTTAAATGTGAGTTCTTCTGTGACATAAATCACATAAATTCACTTAAGTAATTGTATAATTGCCTAGTTGATCTATTAAGAGCAAAATGAAATATAAAATTGTGGCCATACATTGGCGGGCCACGCACTTATCTTGGCATTATAGGAAAGTACCTGAAAAATAGACATATGCACTGAAATATTTCATTTCGGATTTTCGTTTCAGTCCGAAATTTTTTTTTATTTAGTTACTCCTGAAATTCGTTTTAATCAATTTCGTTGGTAATTGCATTCGTCTGAAAATCCGAACGAATTAAGGTTAAATCTGTCATTGGAGGCTTATGGTGTCTGACTGTATGTCGAATGTTCAAAGAAGATTCGACGGAGCAGCGAAGTTGTACGACGTTTCAATCATACTTTTCCGGTCGAATGTTCCGCCTACAAGCTATAGTAGAATTCTAATGTTGTATGTCACTAGTAATAAGTATATTTATTAATTATTATTACTAGTCAACCAACAATAGAATTTTTCTATAGCCTATGGGCCAAGCATTTGACCGGAAATATATGATTGCAGAGTCGTACAGTTTAGCTGCTCCGCTGAATCTTCTTAGAACTATCAACAGACACCATAAGCCTTCAATGACAGATTCAACGTTTTTCGATGCTTTGTCGAATCTTCGTCGTTCATGTTGAATTGTCAAGTTAGTTCTAGATATTTTACTGCTCCTCCTCTTTGGTTACAATCAGCCAATGACATTCATCATCATTATTATTTTTATTTTACTTCCCCACCCAATACTTTTCTCTCTATAATGTCGAATATTTCCTCTCTATAATATCGAATCTTTCCTCTCTATAATGTCGAATCTTTCCTCTCTGTAATGTCGAATCTTTCCTCTCTGTAATGTTGAATTTTTTCTCTCTATAATGTCGAATCTTTTCTCTCTATAATGTCGAATCTTTTCTCTCTATGTAGAATAATCTTGGACTAATAGAGTTAAGGTTAGGCACATTCGACCAACGAAAATGAAAATAAAGCATTTATTTATGTTGTATATTTCGGTTTTCGTATTCTGTGCGTTTGTTAGAATGCACATGTCTAAAAATGACTGATGTACTTCCTTTCTCTGTGATCCAAGTCTTATCCCAGTATGTAACATGGAACATCACTGATTCAATATTTAATCTAAAATGTATTATTTAATATAAACAGTGATATTAGATGAGTATATAATCTAGGTAAATGGCTGACCTAACCAATGGTTGAAAAACCAAAGGCATGAATATTGCTAATTTAAAGTAAACCTGTCACTAGTGATTAGAGAATGTGCTTGAGTTAGATTTTCGGGCTGCTAATCAAACTCATTGGAAATTTTGGAAGCGACGAACTTTAAGCAGGACCTCAATGAAGTCAATGGGTGGCGGGGGGGGAAGTTGAGTCTTGAAAATAAATTCTGGTAATTTTCAAGGCCAATAGGGAAGGGACTTTCAAAGAATTGGCATAAGGAGCTAGATACTGCCCTGGTGGACATGTACCAATGCAAAAAAACATGTTTTAATTTATAGTTCAGCAGAAAGAGGGTCCACCTTTTTATGTGACTTCAGGGGCGACATTGGGAAAACGCAAGTCTTTTTAATTACATACGTGAGACGCTTTTAAACTGTATGTGGTGCTACATAATGGTATGACTCTCAAATACAGTGTCAGCGACACTGCATGCTTGCTTTGAATAATATTTTTAAAGTTCTATCATCGCCCCACCTGTTTATGGTCTCTGCTACACCACAGAGGCAGTTACCCAGCATGATTTTATTATTATTTGCACCTAAATTGATTATTTTGGCACTTTTACAGACTTTTTGCACTTTATATATTGCATGCTGCACTTTTTGGTTTATCTTATCATTTAATATGAAATGAGTAGTATACAGTATATAGTTGATTATTCATTATTCATACAAAATAAGTGGATTGCATTTTGATTTTGTTTGGACAGCTCACTCTAATATTGTTTTGCGTATAATTTTTATGGCATACTGGGCAAATAAGATGGCGAAAGAGAAAGATGTAAGGTTTGGCAATGTCTCCTGCACCTTGGTGACACTGACAGTGCATTCACTTCTCCCATCTACTGATCAATGGCCCTAGGCATTCTATCCTCAGAACCACCAACCACCCACCCCCTAAGTGTTCCAGAGCCTATACAGGGGCGGAGAAGCCACATTGGGCCATAGACTCTGGAGGATCTTTAGGGACAGGCAGGTTGAGAGGTGGCTGATATAATGTCAGCCTATGCCATGCCAGAGGCCAGAGGTAATAATGGGGCCACTGGAGACACAGCAGCAGAAAGAATAGGAAACCTTTCTATAGTCTAGGGACAAGCAAGATCCTTTGCTTGCTATGTTCATCCCTGTGAGGAGGAGTAATAGAAGGAGGGTTGGGGTACTGATGTAAAGAAGATGTAGGGTTGTGCTGCTGAGAAAGTGAGTAGTCCAGGAGGATCCAAGGGGGATGTTTCACCACCTCCCAATCCAAGGGGAGAATGGCACATGAAACTCTAACCCACAAAGCACCCCACCCAGAGATAGCGCAGTAAGGGACTTCTTTGCCCCATCTCCAGGATCCTCCATCCTGTAAACATAGGTGAAGGGGAAAATAACTAAAGGGAAAATGCTGTCCTCCCTCCCAAGAAGGTAACCTTGGTTTGGAACAATATTTTAAGATTAGTACAGTATTAGTTTATCATTCAA
Source organism: Rana temporaria (assembly GCF_905171775.1). Classification (NCBI taxonomy): domain Eukaryota; kingdom Metazoa; phylum Chordata; class Amphibia; order Anura; family Ranidae; genus Rana; species Rana temporaria. The sequence goes on along the minus strand of NC_053496.1, from coordinate 68,288,252 downwards.
AACTGTTATCATTAAAGTTGTTTGGGTTAATTTTTCGTTGCAAGGCCCTTGTGGTGGTCAAGCGAAGACAGTGGGCAGGGATGGCAAAGCTGTAAATAACATGCATAAAAGAGATCATATTTATGAACTACTGTCAGGATCATTGCCTTAAAATGAATTTGAATAGCCCGGAGGCCAGTTTTTTTGGGTGTACACTGTTTTACTTATAACATTCAATAACTTTTGGGTGTCCAGGCTGGACCACTGTCTAAAGTTGGCTCAACTTGCGTTTCAAGTGCTAGCCTGCCCTTCAATGCAGTGGGCAAAATTTGTGGCTGAGGAGCTGAATGTTAATTAATCTAGGGTAAAGATGGGCATTTTTTGGGTGTAGACAGTTTCTAATTCTTGGGGAGGTTTCAAAGGATCCAGTGAGGTGCTGGAGCAAAAAAGCTCCAGGCAAGACTGTTGGAAAACAACTCTTTCATGTGATCTAATAAACACAAAATTAAAAGTTATACTTTAACCACTTGCCATCCTTCTCACGCAGCTATACTGCAGCAGGTAGGCTCTCCTGTGCAAATCCACGTACCTGTCTCATGGACTTAATGTCTGCCAGCATCCTGTGATCGCATGAGAAGAGGCAGAAAGGGGAACTGCCTATGTAAACAAGGCGATTCCCCATTCTGCCAGATGATATGGCAGAGATCTACTGTTCCAAGTGATCTCTGTCATGTTCCAGTAAGCCCATCCCCCTACAATTAGAACACAACCAGGGAACACATTTAACCCCTTAATCGCCCCCTAGTGTTAACCCCTTCCCTGCCAGTGTCATTTGTGTAGAACTGATCAATGTAATAATGTCACTGGTCCCCAAAAAGTGTCATTTGGGGTTAGAATGGTCCACTGCAATGTCGCAGTCCCACTAAAAATCACAGATCGCCTCCATTACCAGTAAAAACAATAAAAACAAGTCCCTAAATCTATCCTGTAGTTTGTAAATGCGATAACTTTTGCCAAAACCAATCAATATACCCCTTTTGCATTTTTACCAAAAATATCTAGAAGAATATATATCGGCCTAAACTGATGAATACATATGTTTTTTTTTGTTTTTGTTTTTTTTGGGGGGGGGGGGGCATAGGTATTATAGCAGAAACTAAAAAAAATATATATTTTTTTTAAATTGTTGGTGTTTTTGTTTATTGCAGGAAAAAAAAACACAAAGGTGATCAAATACCACCAAAAGAAAGCGCTGATTGTGGGTAAAAAAAGAACGTAAATTTTGTTTAGGTACAGTGTCGCACGAGCGCGCAATTGTTAGTTAAAGCGGCGCAGTGCCGTATCGTAAAAAAATGGTCTGGTCATTAAGGGGGCAAACCCTTCCGGGGCTGAAGTGGTTAAACAATAAAAAAAAATTAAATCATATAACTAAATTAAGTAAATCACAAAATAAAATAACACTTATAGATGATTATTTAAGAGAAAACAGAAAGAAATATTGTACAGGCTCACCCCACAGCATATAAGCACTTTTACAAGGCCGCTTTTGAAGATGGAGAAAGCAGCCTGGTTTATAATTAGGAAATAAACATTAAGGTACATTATTTCACAGAGTAAAAACATACATATTGCATAGATTCCATGCATATTATGTAATCAGCTTTAATAGACTGAAGTTTAAGATACCAGGCAGGTTTTAACTAAAGCGTATTAGTTCAATGAAATAAAATCGAAAAGTCGTTCAGTCCAAGCATTCTATGTGAGGTGCTTTAGTAGGTTACAGTTCACAGGTTACAGGGAGACAACCAGCCAGTGTATAATCAAGAAATTACATTTAGAGCCCTTTTACACTGAGCTGTGCCTGACGGCCCTTTACCGTTGTTTTAGCCGTGCTTTTCAGCCGCTAGAGTAGCGCTTTTCCCCCCCGCTAGTGGCCAAAGAAAGGGTTAAATGTGCTTCAAAAGCTTTGCTGCTGAATCGCTTTTCAGGCGCTTCGGCAGTGCTGCCCATTCATTTCAATGGGCAGGGGCGGTGGAGGAGCGGTGTAAACCGCTCCTCCACCGCCCCAAAGACGCTGCTTGCAGGACTTTTCTAATGTCCTGCAAGTGCACCACTCCAGTGTGAAAGCACTCAGGCTCTCACACTGGGGCTGCAAGGGAGGCATTTTTCAGGTGTTTTACAGGCGCTATTTTTAGCCTGAAAGCGCCTAAAAAACGATCCCCAGTGTGAAAAGGGGTCTTAGAGTGTTTATTATACTGACTCCATGTACAGCATTTAAATGTTTTCAGTAAAGCACAATTTAAGGAGGACCAAACCAACCAGGTTTTTTTTTGTTTATTAATTTTACTGAAAAAAGCACCCCAAGTATTCTGGTATGTGCACAGTCCTTAAACACTGACTAGGTATTATTTTGAACATGACTTATACCAGCCATTTGAAAAAGAGGAAATCATCTTTAGAGTGTAATTACATTGTATTTTGCAAATGCAAGCAGTATTAATTTATTTGTGTTGCAGCCCCAATTTGAATAGTACCATCAACAACCATTTTTAAAAGTAAATATCTGGAGAAAAATGCCCCAAATATTGTAATGAGTACATTCTCAGTGCTAATTTTTTGTGATCAAGCCCAGATTTGAATAGGATCACCAACCATTTTTTAATGTAGAAAACAAATTACCATATAATTAATTTCTTTAAAAAAAATAAAAAAAATTGTGTCTTTTGGCATACAAGCCACAATTTGAATAGGACCGACAAAAGCCATTTGTACCTGTGGAAATCAACATCGCAGTATAATTTATTCCTTGGAAAAACATCCCAAATATTGTATTGAGTAGATTCTGAAATGTAACTTTTTAAGCCCCAATGAATAGGACCCCAAACAGCCATTTGTAACTATGGAAATCACTATTGCAGGAAAATGTATTGCCCAAAAAAACACAGAACAATTTGTAGTGAGTACGCTCGCAGTATAAATTTATTGGCGCACAAGTCACAATCTGAACAAGACAAAAAACAGATGGATTTAATTAAACAAATCTGCATTATAGTGCATTTATTTTACTGTAGATAATCTCTCTAAATAATGGAGTGAGGTGAGGGTATATACAGTCTGTAAAAACAATAACTATGCCTCACAATAATAGGACCCACAAGAGCCAGGTTTTCATCAAAAAAGATAAACAATTTAGTGCATTTTTTCACTGGCATTTTAGGTAAAGTAGAATATAAGAGTACATTGTAGAACATGTGCAGTATTTAAACACTTTACTAAACAATAAACTATATATATATATATATATATATATATATATATATATATATATATATATATATATATATATATATATATATATATATAAAAGGTAGGCTTTAAAGGGTTTGTAAAGGAACATTTTTTTTTCTCTTAATAGCTTCCTTTACCTTAATGCAGTGCTGTTTTCATGTCCTCATTGATCGTTTTTGCTCTCAAGTTGCTCTAACTCTTCTCTGATCTCCACACTTCCTGGTTGTCTGTTTCCTGATGACCACAGTACTGGGAGCTTTCTCTCTGTGGTCACTAATCAAGGAGGTGTGATTACTGTGTGTCTAGTTTCTAGTTTCGTTTTCCAAACCATCACTGCTCTATGGCTCTGTATGCTCTGTATAGCACAGAGGCAGGAAATAACATCCAAAAACGAAACTAGATGCAAAAACAAAACTAGAAACTACAGGTACATTATATGATTGATTTTTATCTATTTGTAATCGTTTTTAAAAGGAATCAGTTAACTATTATGTCTCTATACTAGGGATGAGCTTCGAGTTCGAGTCAAACTCATGTTCGACTCGAACATTGCCTGTTCGCCTGTTCGGCGAACAACAAACAATTAGGGGTGTTCGCGGCAAATTCGAAAAGCCGCGGAACACCCTGTTAAAGTCTATGGGAGAAATCTAAAGTGTTAATTTTAGAGGCTAATATGCAATTTATTGTCCTAAAAAGTGTTTGGGGACCTGGGTCCTGTCCCAGGAAACATATATCAATGCAAAAAAAAGTTTTAAAAACAACCGTTTTTTCAGGAGCAGTGAATTTAATAATGCTAAATGTGAAACAATAAAAGTGTAATATTACTTTAAGTTTCGTACCTAGGGGGGGGGTGTAAAGTCAGCATGTGAAAAAGCGCATGTTTCCCGTACATAGAACTGTCCCTGCACAAAGTGTAATTTCTGAAAGAAAAAAAGGCATTTAAAACTGGCTTTGCGGCTCTAATGAATTGTCGGCTCTGGCAATTCAGAGATGATTCATTCATTAAAAATAAAAAAGCTGGGGGTTCCCCCAAATTCCATTAACAGGTCTGGTGTGGATTTTAAGGGGAACTCCACCCCAAATTTAAAAAAAAATGGCGTGGAGTTCCCCCAAAAATCCACACCAGACCCTTATTCCGAGCACGTTAACCTGGCTGGCCGCAGAAAAGAGGGGGGGGACAGAGTGCGCCCCCCTCTCCTGAACCGCACCAGGCCACATGCCCTCAACATGGGGAGGATGTCCCCATGTTAATGGGGACAAGGGCCTCATCCCCACAACCCTTGCCCGGCGGTTGTGGGGGTCTGAGGGCGGGGGGCTTATCAGAATCTGGAAGACCCCTTTAACAAAGGGGACCCCCAGATCCTGGCTCCCCCCTATGTGAATTGGTAATGGGGTACACTGTACCTCTACCATTTCACGAAGGAAGTGTAAATGGTAAAAAAAAAAACAGACACCGTAGAAAAAAATCATTTATTAATAATAAAAAAAAAAATCCAGCGATGTGAATCCACTCTCGGCCCAGCCCCCCGCTCCAACGTGGTCTTCTATCCAGTGACAGATGATCTCTCCAGCGACGGGTGATCAGCGGTCCAGTCCAGCGATGAGAAGATCCATCCGTCCAGAGCGCAGCAGGCAGCTCCTCTCTCCTCTGGACACAGCCCAGCGGCCACCCGTCACGTGACCCCACCCCCTCTGACGCACCCTCGTACGTCACTGGGAAAGCCCAGTCTTTCCCGGGTTTTTCCCAGTGATGTACGAGGGTGCGTCAGAGGGGGCGGGGTCACGTGACGGGTGGCCGCTTCCCCTATATAAGAAATGTCACAGCTCCAGCGCGTCATTCCGCTGGGCTGTGTCCAGCGGAGAGAGGAGCTGCCTGCTGCGCTCTGGACGGATGGATCTTCTCATCGCTGGACCGGACCGCTGATCACCCGTCGCTGGAAAGATCATCCGTCGCTGGATAGAAGACCACGTTGGAGCGGGGGGCCGCGCCGAGAGTGGATTCACATTGCTGGATTTTTTTATTTTTTTTATTAATAAAGGATTTTTTTCTACGGTGTCTGTGTGTTTTTTTTTAACTATTTACACTTCCTTCGTGAAATGGTAGAGGTACAGTTTACCCCATTACCAATTCACATAGGGGGGGGGGGCAGGATCTGGGGGTCCCCTTTGTTAAAGGGGTCTTCCAGATTCTGATAAGCCCCCCGCCCGCAGACCCCCACAACCACCGGGCAAGGGTTGTGGGGATGAGGCCCTTGTCCCCATCAACATGGGGAGGACGTCCCCATGTTGATGGTGCGGTTCAGGAGAGGGGGGGGGCCGCACTCTGTCCCCCCCTCTTTTCTGCGGCCGGCCAGGTTAACATGCTCGGATAAGGGTCTGGTGTGGATTTTTGGGGGAACTCCACGCCATTTCTTTTTTAATTTGGGGTGGAGTTCCCCTTAAAATCCACACCAGACCTGAAGGGTCTGGTATGGATATTTGGGGGGAACCCCACGTAATTTTTTTTTTAAATTGACGGCGGGGTTCCCCTTAATATCCATTCCAGACCTGAAGGACCTGTTAATGGAATTTTTTTTTTATGAATGAATCATCTCTGTAATTGCCAGAGCCGACAATTCATTAGAGCCGCAAAGCCGGTTTTAAATGCCATTTTTTCTTTCAGAAATTACACTTTGTGCAGGGACAGTTCTACCTACACTTTTTAGGACAATAACTTGCATATTAGCCTTTAAAATTAACACTTTAGATTTCAACTGTTCGAGTACCATAGACTTTAACGGGGTTCTAAAGTTTACACAAACATTTGGTGTGTTCGCAAGTTCTGATGCAAACCGAACAGGGGGGTGTTCGGCTCATCCTTACTCTATACCCTGTAAACAGTCATTTCAGCAACAAAAAAAAAAAAAATCATTTACAACTCCTTTAAGTAGTGTAAACTTTTCTGTCTCTCATTCATTTAACAAGCTATGTTGCTTGAGCTCTTTGTAAAGAGTAGGAGAAAAATTACTGTATTTAGAAACAAAATCCAATGAAAGATTAATGACCTCTGCCAGAAAGTGAATAAGAGGTGCTGGAACCCTCGGGTTTCTTTAAAATGTTCTTTTATATTATTGTTCAATCCAATGTGCTGTTAATAATGGATTTAGAGAGTCTATTGGGCTGGCAGCTTCTGCACAGAAAAGGGCTTCCAAGGTCACCTTCCTTGTGTGATGATAGAGATAAGTGAATATAGAATTTAAAAAAAACTGTAAGGCCGCGTACACACGGTCGGTCCATCCGATGAGAACGGTCTGAAGGACCGTTCTCATCTGTTAACCAATGAAGCTGACTGATGGTCTGATGTGCCTACACACTATCAGTTAAAAAAACGATCGAGTCCAACGCGGTGACGTAAAACACAACGACGTGCTGAGAAAAATCAAGTTCAATGCTTCCAAGCATGCGTCGACTTGATTCTGAGCATGCACAGGTTTTTAACTGATGCTTTTGCATACTAACCGTCGGTTTTGACCTATCGGTTAGGCGTCCATCGGTTAAATTTTAAAGCAAGTTCTAAAATTTTTGACCGAAGGATAACTGACCGATGGGGCCCACACACCATCGGTTTGGAATGATAAAACGGTCCTTCAGTCCGTTTCCATCGGTTTTGACTGACCGTGTGTACGCGGCCTTATATTCAGGTCCAAATACAATTTTTTCCCCAGTTATTATTAATTGTTTGCAAATTCATCGCATTTTGGGGACTTTAACTCTACTTACCTAATAAGGGTGTTCAATTCTAAACCCGGATCCTGTTGGTTATCGCCATCATTCCTTGTAAAAGATTGGCTTGTACTAATGAAAACAGGAACCAACTTTCTGAGCCTGAGCCAGAGACACACATACATAGGGCACAGAAAGAGGAAGGCTGGGGTAGAAGAGATTGAAGGGGCCTTCAATTTCCTTCTACCTTGTCCGCTATGACTTGATTCTCTGCCTCAGGCACCAGATTTAGTAAGGGGGTCCCTGTTTTCATTGTAGCTAATCTTTTACAAGGAAAATCAGCGATGACCAACAGTGACCTGGAATTAGAATTAAGCGTTGTAATGAAGGGGTGCAAAGATACAGCATGCCCCATTGTTGGTATATGTGGATGAAAAAGTTTTTTCACCCTATAGGGTAAAGGCATCATGTGCTAGTATGCATCGCATACTAGCACATTATGAAATAATTACCTTAGAACGAAGCCTGCCAGCGGCACGCTGTCACAGCTGAAGGTGCTTCCATCTTCACCTGGTCTTCCTTCCGGGTTCACGTCTGATTGGTTGCTCTGCGATGACATAACAGACCACGGTACGGAGCTCGGAAGGGACGGCATGGGTATGTCGGGCCTCCAGAGCGCATGCGCCAGTAATGTCACCTGCTGCTTGCAGTGTGAATATCTCCTAAACGTTTCAGGTATAGGAAATATTTACTGTACCTACAGGTAAGCCTTATTATAGGCTCACCTGTAGGTACAAGTGCCAAAAAGAGTTTACGTCAATTTTAAGGACTGGTCATGAAACGGTTAAATAAAAGAGGAAGCAATACAAATGAAAATATACCATATTTTTTTTATTATTGTGTGTTTATGATTATGTACCTATGGATCCTCTCTTCCATTCACTGACACACTTTTGACCAAGAGATCCCAAGCCTGCCCACCACGGCAAGGTAGACTCTTCTAGGGCAGGATCTAATTACACTAAGCGACCCTACTCAATGCTAGTCATCGTTTTTCTAATGTTGGATGTATGTTTGTAGTAGGCCTCATCCTATAATGTGTGTGTGCGTTCTACTCTCTCCTAATTTAGTTGTGTGTCTGTGTGCATCTCTCTAACTTATGTACCAGTCAGGTTATTTACATCTGGAGGTCCTCTGCTAGTGTGGGTCAGTGTATGCCAGTCAAGGTATGTTGATCAGTGTGCGTCAGTAAATAAATATATATATCCTGTTTTTACCTTGGAACGTAGCCACGTTCCTCTGCAATTTGGAGCTCATTGTGTCTTGGGTTGAAAAACCTTGGCCCTCCTGATCTGACAATGAAGGAATCATAGATTCTGTCCATCTGTGCACGTATCTTCAGCCTAAAGAGTGCGTCCTTCATCTCAGGTGGAAATGGCTTTGGAATCTCATTGTTGGTTGATTTTTTTGCCTTTACGTGACGGAGGCTTGAAATAAAAAATTTCCCGTTTTAGTATTGGTGCACACAATTTAATACCAAACATGGCAAGTATACAAAACAAAAACTAATTTTCCATAGATGGCATTTTAAAAGCCCCTACAGGTCATCAGTTTAACATTAAGGTGCTATTAAAAGTAAAATTGTAAAATTAAAATAAAAAAAGATGTTATATTCACCTTCTTTTGCAAAAATATTGCACAGAGTGGTCCTTTATCTCCTGTTTGGCAGTCCCCCACTGACGCTGTCTGTTCTTTTTTACTCTGAGTGCCCCTTTAGCAAGTAGTGTTCTATGGGGGCACACATGTAGGCGTACTTCTGCATCTATAGACACACACAGGGCCGGTAAGCCATGCCCCCACTCCCTCCTCACAGTTGTTTGACTGACAGCAGGTCACTGCACTGTCTCCTGTGAGGCCAGGATTGCGGTGCTGAAAACAGAACAGAGCTGGAGTGGTGACAAAAAGCAGGTAAGTGTTTAGGGAAAGGGGGGTTAGAACAGATAGCAAGGATTTTCTTACCTTAACCGCTTCTGGACGACCGCACACCGATATACGTTGGCTGTTTGAAGAGGGATATCTCTGTTATGGCAGAAGCTAGCTGCCATTACCCAGGTATCCTCTTTTTCAGCTGGCAGTCCAGTTTCCGATAATGGTGGTCTCCAAAAGGAAAACATTTTTTCATAAAGTGGTATCTGGATTTTTGCTTCAATTTGTAAATCCGCTAGTACAACACTCCCCCAGACTGACAATGCTGCTGTCCAAAAGTGCCCCTGTGGTCCTTCATCCAGAGTGGGCACTCTAATACAGGAGGTGTGTTACTGACCAGATCAACAGGTAAACAAAAAGAGGGAAAAAAATTTAAAAAGCAAACTAATGCAGCCACTACATCTAATGATTGGTAAGCTACAACACATTACAATTTTGGTTTTTGGTTTAATACTGCTTTAAAGTGATGCCGGTCCAGGCATGTGGGTGCATCCCAACTTTATTGTTGTGATCTTGCCCGAGCCTGGACTGGCTCAGTGACAATAGCAGCCCGCTGTCTGCTGAAAATGGGTGACAGGATTGCAGAATGAACTGCACTCCTGTGATCCACAGGAGAAGTACAGCCAAACGAGCTACGATTTAACCACTTGCCGACAAGAGCACGACAATGTACGTCGGCACAATGGCACGGCTGTGCAAATAGGTGTACCTGTACGTCCCCTTTAAATCACTGGCTAGTGAGCAATGAGCATGTGCCCACTGCATGCCGCGTGATCGTGCCCGCGGGACACACGGACTCGATGTCCGCCAGTGGCCCGCGATCGTGACACAGAGAGGCAGAATGGGGCGATTTCTGCCCAGCAACAGCAGTGATCTCTGTCATGTTCTAGTGAGACCATCCCCCTTACAGTTAGAACACAGTGAGGGAACACAGTTAACCCCTTGATCGCTCCCTGAGTGTTTAACCCCTTCCCTGCCCGTGTCAATTACACAGTAATCAGTGCATTTTTATAGCACTGAACGCTGTATAAATGTCACTGGTCCCAAAATAGTGTCCAAAGTTGTCCGATATGTCCGCGGCAATGTCGCAGTCATAATAAAAATCGCAGATCACCGCCATTACTTACTTTTGCACAAACCAATCAATATACGCTTATTGCAATTTTTTTTACTAAAAATATGTAGAATAATACATATCGGCCTAAACTGAGGAAGAAATAATTTTTTTATATATATTTTTTGGGGATATATATTATAGCAAAAACTAAAAAATATAGCTTTTTTTCAAAATGTACGCTCTTTTTTGTTTATAGCCCAAAAAATTTAAACCGCAAAGGTGATCAAATACCACCAAAATAAATCTCTATTTTGTTAGGGTAAAACGTTTCATGGCCGCGCAATTTTCAGTTAAAGAAACGCAGTGCCGTATCGCAAAAAGTGCTCTGGTCAGGAAGGGGGTAAATCCTTCTGGGGCTGAAGTGGTTAAAAAGTCTTTCACTGCAGATCGCTTTTCAGAAGGGTTGTAAGCTGTGATATATTATATTTTTGTTCTTGGGTTTGGATAGAATAAGAACATTATATTGAATAAATGCATTTGTATCAATCATGCCGATTGTACGCTTATCATTTTTTTGTTCGATTATCCTAGCTTGTATAGCATCATCTGCAACACATTATTAATCTATGCATTAAATTAATTGCAAATCAATAAAACATTGTTGTTAACATAATATTAATATACTCTAAATTTAAAAAACAAACTGTCTATTCTTGTGAACACACAGAATTGAATAATACAGCTATGGAACTAATTAAAAGAGGCAGAAGGAAATTACAGATAGAAAGGACTAGCTTGTCTGGACTGTTTGAAATGTGAATCGACATCATCATATAAGTGTGAATCAGATTTCCTATATTGTGGTATTTTATTGCCCTTTCTAAAGCAGTTCAGGGTCATATATATTCATTGTTGCATTGTGTGCTCTGGTTTAGTATCTAATAGTTCTGCAGTTAAAGATTTTTACATTTCTCAGCATTTTATATTCCGACTATCAAGGGCTATATACATCTGTATTTAATTTTAATGGTAGACAGAGCACTGAAATACCCAGTTAGTCTGTAAAAGTGACTTAAGATATTATGACCTGTATAACTGTACTGTTCTTTAAAATATATGTTCCATGAGAGCCTAATGATATAAAATAGAAGACAAGGAACTGGCTAAATGGGGCTGACAATTTTAGATAACTTTTAGGAGTTAGGTTAATGATATCCAGCCAACAACATGGATTCTGGAGGCTGTTGCTAACACTACTGCATAGAGATAGCTTCAGCAAAAAAAAACAAAAAACATTACTACTTGTTTTTTTAAGTATTTAGTACAGGTTAGGTATTTTTGCTGTTTGTAATGCCCTTGGTATTGATTGATGTAGCACCCCGATGTTTAGGCAGCATTGCTCCTTAATTGTTGAGGATCAATTGAGTTCACTCTGAGTCTGTAATTGCTGTACTTCTCTCTTTTGCCACTAGGTGGCCGGGTACCTGGTGGCATTAGATATGAGAAGGGCAATGCAATGCCAGATTATGGGTATATGGGGTATCCCAGCCAATGGGCAGGGTTTTTTTTAAATCCCTTGGCCTGCTGGGAGAACCTATATATTTGGGTGGAGTCAGGTGATCACTGTTCTGTATCACATGGACAGCATACCTCCCAACATTTAATAAATCCAATGCGGGACATCTTGTTGAGTGGGGGGGCCGGGGATCAGAGTTGTTGAGCGGGGGGGCCGGGGATCAGAGTTGTTGAGCAGGGGTGGCCGGAATCATAGATGTTTATCGGGGCAGGGGGGGCCGGGGATCAGAGTTGTTGAGCGGGGTTCGGAGTTGTTGAGCGGGGGGGGGCAGGGATCAGAGTTGATTTCTCCTACCTGTGCAAATACCTCTGTTCCGAATCCCCGCCAGCGTCATCCACCTGCAGCACCCCCTTCCACCTGCACCACCATCATCCAACATAGTCCATATTTCCCGCACTATGATTGGGCCTATAGCAGGCATGTGTGGAGGATCCCGTGGAATCTGGGACGGTTGGGGGGTATAGGACAGCTGTCTGGGTGGACGTGTGTTGTATTGCACGGGCTGCTAGGCCAGAGTTTGGGCCTATCCTGGGCACATCTGCCTACTAGGCTGTCTGAGGGCCTATCCAGAAAAAAGAGAGCAGCTTTCATTGCCATCAATGAAAGTTTATGTACCTGGATAGAAAACTGGTTATAGGGGTGTGTTCAAAGATTGGTGATACACAGCATATCTTCTGAATGGTCTTGAGTTGTGAGTTTTGGTATAAATAGTTCAATCTTGGTATTTTCTGATGATGTGAAACTAAGCAGGGTAATAAGTTCACAACAAGGTTTCGAGTTTTGCTAGGGGGAGAACCCCTGGGAAAATCAAGGATGGAACAGGATCTGGGGTCCTAGTTGATGACAGACTCGGCAATAGCATGCAATGCCAAGCTGCAGCTTGCAAGGCCAGCAGATTGTTAGCATACATTAAAAGGGGATCTACTCAAAAGATAAGTCTATAATTCTCCCACTTTACAAAACTCTGGTATGGTCACATCTGGAGCAGGGGCGGACTGACAACTCATGGGGCCCCTGGGCAATAGAAGATTATGGGGCCCCTCTGGCTTACAGATGACCACCACGCCAGGAGGTAGTGCAGAGGCGGGCAGCTAAAATCTTGGGATATTCACATTAAAAGCATGTCATTTTCGGACATATCAGGGACAGATCTAAAAAAAACACAGATTTTTACATACTGTCCCTGGTTTTACTGAGCCTGGCAACCCGGATGGGGCCCCCTAGTGGCATGGGGCCCTCGGGCAGTGCCCGAGTGACTCAATGGTCAGTCCGCCCCTGATCTGGAGTATGCCATACAGTTCTTGTCATCAGTCCTCAGGAAGTATAGCCTTGTACACACGGTTTTCTCGGGAAGAACCAGCAAGAAAACTGCTGGCAGAGCTTTTTTGCCGAGTAAACCGAGCGTGTGTATGAGGCTTTCAGGTTTCTCGTCTGGAAATCTGGCCAGAATCTCGACGAGAAAAATAGAGATCCTGCTCTCTATTTTCTCGTCGAGATTCTTGTCGGTCTGTTTCCCGACGAGAAACGCGAGAGTGTATATACTTACCTGTCGCCGAAACCCACGCATGCTCGAAATGACTTTGACGCATGCGCGGTAGCTTCCACGGCATAGGTAGGGTGAAGCAAGATGGCGGCGACGGCATCGAATGTGACGAGCGCATGCTTGTTGTATGTGATGATGTCACCGCCTTCTTGCCTTTCAAGGGAACCGCAGTTCTTTTGAAAGGTCTGTGTGTACACTCAGGCGGCAAGAGATTCTTGCCAAGAATCTCGTCGGGAAAAACAACGTTTTTTTCCTGACGAGATTCTTGCCCGTGTGTACAAGGCTTAAGTGTTGGAACTGGAGAAAGTCCAGAGAAGAGCAACAAAGCTAATAAGAGCACTGGAGGACCTCAGTTGTGAGGAATATACATATTATATATTACTATTATTATTATTAGACACACGGCCTCTTCAGCAAAAGGGAAGGGAAGGGAAGTTGAACAAGAAGCTGTTTAACCTTTAACCTTAAACTGCATAAGGGATTCTTTACTGTTAGAAGAGTAAGGATGTAGAACTCCCTTCCACAATTGGTGGTGTCAGCAAAAAGTGTTACAGATTTAAAAAAATCTCTGAGATAGGCATCCTAGCATGACCAATATATAGGGATATGGGAAGTGCTACAGACGTAAATGCATACACAAGCCCACACAAGTTGAACTGGATGTACTGATGTCTTTATTCAACTATGTAATATAAGTGCTAAAAATCCCTGCGTGGGTAATCTGTTTTGCGTTGAAACTGAACTTCCTTTGAATGAAAGTGGGCGAGGATGCCCTGATAAGGACAACTTGGCAAGTGCCAGTGTCCTTAAAGTGTTAGTAAAGGAATTTTTTTTTTCATTTAAAATAACAAACATGTGATACTTACCTCCACTGTGCAGCTTGTTTTGCACAGAGTGGCCCCGAACCATGTCTTCTGGGGCCCCTCGGCGGCTGTCTCTGGTCCTCCCCGCAATTACTCACCACAGTCATGCGAGAGCTCACATGGTGGTCAGTAATTGCGGGCGCGCTCCCGTGATACAGCGAGCGGCCATAGCCGCTCACTGTATCACTCGGCCCTGCCCCTCGGCAGTATACTGTATGTAATGTGTTTGTTTACTTTTTTGAATTTGGCGCCGTTCTCCGCCCCCGTGCGTCGTAACGTCGCAGGGAACGGAGATCGGCGGCACACAGGCACTGTGAATCGAGCGAGGAGGACACCGCTCGCTCACACAGCGTGGCAGCGTCGCAGGATCCAGGGACAAGGTAAGTAAACACTGCCTGTGAATGCTGCGAGGCGAGACCGAGTCTGACTCGGGGTTACCGATCGCAGCACAAAAATTTAACCCCGAGTCAGACTCGGGAATACCGCCCAGAGGGTTAATGCATAGATGTGAAAAAAAAAATTCTTTACAACTACTTTAATATTCTATCATTTGAAGCTCATTCCTACAATTTATAAATATATACAGTATACAAGAATCTTTTCCATAACAAACCTTGCTTGCTTTGTATCCGACCTGGCATTTTTATTTTATGTCAGAGTAGCCACAAAGTCCCATGAGAATATCTTGAAAGAAAAAGCATCTTACTTTCATTGAAGAATAATGGCTGTTGCGTAGCAACCCTTTTTGGATGTGTTTGCTGACTATAAAAAGGCCCTCAGCAGAACCTCGAGGGCTATGAAATTTAATGTCTTAGAGTTCTTTTTCCCTTCAATTAAACAAAAGAGTATTAGCTTTTGGAAAGCATTGTGATACATGGTACTGCAGGACTTAACAGCTGGTGTACTGTAGACAAGCGGGCAACCCATCCAGAATGGCCCCAGATGACAATTCAACTTACAAGTTGGAACTGAAGAATATATGAGAAGTCTGGCAATTAGGATATGGGCAGACAACATCTGCATCACCCCTATTCTGACAAACCAGGGTCTTCTTCAATATTCTCCAATATAGAAGTACGAAATCACTGCACAAAGTACCTGTATAGCTTGTTTTTCTGCTATCACTAGCTAAAATAAACAATTGTCCCAAGGCATTCCATGAGTCTTTGAGCTCAAGTGACTGAGCTTTGTCACATTTTGTCAAGGGCTGTCTTTGAAAAGCTTGCTGTGATAAATTAGAACATCTGAGTCTGCTGCAGACTACAATGCTGCTTATCAGGTACACATACTGCACCTTGTAACAGGTCCTACTGAGTCAGTGCTAGACTCTCCAATCAGCTGGGAGCATGAATCCAAAGACAGGTAACCTGGTTTAAGGTGTAGCAGCGCTGTATGAATAGTATACGTGATAAAATATATATCAAATTAAATAACATTAAAAAAAAAATCCAAAAAGCATAAAGCAAATGTATTCCACGTTGTGTAAAAGATAGCTTGTGTGATGAATCTTCAAAACAAACTTTGAGGGAAAAGTGATCCCACCACCACATAAATTGCTCGCTCACCTCCTTGAAGTGACCCTAAAAGGGTCAAACACGCCTTGCACTCTGCGTACATCCCGTCCAAGGGATCGTCAAAGAAAGGAAAATCAACAGCAGGTTCTTCCTCCTGTTCAACTCCTTCCACAATATTAGCTAGATTCAGGTAGATGTGTGCATCTTTGAGGCGGCGTAGCGTATCGTATTTACGCTACGCCGCCGTAAGTCAGAGAGGCAAGTGCTGTATTCACAAAGCACTTGCCTCCTAAGTTACGGCGGCGTAGCGTGAATGGGCCGGCGTAAGCGTGCCTAATTCAAATGAGGATGAGGAGGGCATGTTTTATGTAAATTACTTGTGACCCGACGTGATTGACGTTTTTTACGTGGACATATACCAGTGTGCATTGCTCCAAAGTACGCCGCAAGGACGTATTGGTTTCGACATGAACGTAAATTACGTCCAGCCCCATTCACGGACGACTTACGTAAACGACGTAAAATTTTCAAATTTTGACGCGGGAACGACGGCCATACTTAACATTGACTAGGCCAGCTATTTGTTCGACTAACTTTACGCCGGAAAAAGCCATACGTAAACGACGTAAAAAATGCGCCGGGCGTACGTACGTTTCTGAATCGGCGTATCTAGTCATTTACATATTCTACGCCAAACTCAACGGAAGCGCCACCTAGCAGCCAGCGTAAATATGCACCCTAAGATACAACGGCGTAGGAGACTTACGCCACTCGTATCTTAGCCTAATTTAAGCGTATCTGGTTTCCAGAATACGCTTAAATTTAGGACGGCGTAGATTCAGAGTTACGACGGCGTATCTACTGATATGCCGGCGTAAAGCTTTCTGAATCTAGCTATATGACTCCAAACTTTAGACTACCGGTAATCCAGCAATACATGTAAAATACGAAAAAAAGTGCCTCCTATAGTGTAGCATCCGAGGGATTAAAAATAAAACACTCTACCCCAGCTAGCATTAAACTCACATTTATTAAGTATAATAAAAGCATATAAAAGACATGACATTCTAACTCAATAGTAGGAAATCCACAACCAGGCTCCACCTCGACTAGTTTCTCCACTCTCTCAGGTGGCTGCCTCTGGAGGAAAGACAGGTAACGCTTCTCCAGGTGATAGTGATCCAATGGATCAAACGGACTGGGTGCTAACCCCGGCTCACCACCATAGTATAAGGGGGAAAAAAAGGATGCGGCTGCACACCACCATTATGTCAATATGACTGCCACCAAGACATAAGACACAGAAGAGGTGAGGTGTTTCACACTTAAAGGGGTTGTAAAGACAAAAATATTTTCCTCTTAAATTAAAGCCTGACAGTAGCTGATAAAGTAAAAAGTAATGTTTTGCATTTTAACTAGTTTGATACCTGTTGAAATCGAGCTGTTTTATTCACCTGCGTCACTCCTGAATCGTTATTCTCACTGACTTCCCGGTTTGCGGTGCGCATTCATTCTTGCTACATCACGGCCTAATGGGAACTACAGGCTTAGGCTTAGGCTCCATGCCTGTGAGGGATAAGAGAGCATATTCACGCAGGGCTGTAGTCATAGGGAGAGGGTGAGCACATTCTGCTTTCCACCATGCAAAACAGCTCAGATGCTGGTGGAAAGCAAGAAGAGGAGTGACAGGAAATGGCATTTTCAAACCTGGATTACTGTATTTTGGAGGTCAAAATGAAAAACGAGGGAAGTGATATTTAAATGCTCTTGCTTACAGCAATCAATTGATCTAATAAAAAACGAACCTTTAGTGTTCCTTTAACTTCAAAGAAGCATGAGTTAAGTGTGAAACTCCTCACCTCTTCTGTGTCTTATGTCTTGGTGGCAGTCATGTTGACATAATAAATCGATATTGGATCCAACTGCATCCTTCTTTTTCCCCAGCATGAACTTTGCTGATTGCAAAGCTATATGTCTGACTAAGCAAGACCTCTGCAGAAAGACCACTGCTTCCACACAGACAGCACGTTTCTTCTCTGCAGCATGCTGACAGAAGACGTTTCTTTCTACGCAGGCTGGGACTACTTTCAAAAGAAAACACACTGAAGTTGATTTACTAAAACTGGAGAGTGCAAAATTGAGTGCAGCTGTGCATAGTAGCCAATCGCCTTCTAAATTAAGCTTTGACAAAAAAAATGGAAGCAGATTTCTATGCAGCGCTGCATCAGATGTTGCACTCCTATGACCCATTTCAGCTTAGGCCCGCTGTTGGCTGACATCACAGAGCTAGACCTTAAAGGGTTTGTAAAAGTATTTTTTTTCCCTAAATAGCTTCCTTTACCTTAGTGCAGTCCTCCTTCACTTACCTCATCCTTCAATTTTGCTTTTAAATGTCCTTATTTCTTAGGAGAAATCCTCACTTCCTGTTCTTCGGTCTGTAACTACACACAGTATTGCAAGGCTTTCTCCCTGGTGTTGAGAAAGCCTCTTGAGCTGTGTGTTAGTGGGCGTCCTGAACCTCCTGCTCGCCCCCTCCCCCCTCAAGAGGCTTTCTCCACACCAGGGAGAAAGCCTTGCATTACTGTGTGTAGTTACAGACAGAACAGGAAGTGAGGATTTCTCAGAAGAAATAAGGACATTTAAAAGCAAAATGGAAGAATGAGGTAAGTGAAGGAGGACTGCACTAAGGTAAAGGAAGCCATTTAGGGATTTCTTTTTTTTACCTTTACAACCCCTTTAATTTAAACTACAAATAACAGGTTTGAAAATACTTGAAATATGAACACTACTGCTGACCTTTAATTGACAGTACTGAAGCCAATGGTTCTGTATGACAGTCAGAGAACAATTTTTTCAGGAAAGAAAGATCAGTAGTTGTAGCCTCTATAATTTTTTTGGATACGTTTCCATTAGTTTTCCTGCAAAGTGCACTAAAATCTGAATCCCATTTTAATGCTTTGTATCTGAAAATGTCTTTCTATTGATAATTTTGCCAGCAGGAGACTCGGCATCTCATAGGACTGAGTTTGTATGGTAATATTACAATTTTATGCTAAGTAGGATCGCAGCTATTGCAAAATTGCAAAGATAATATAAAAAAAGCAAATGTGTGCTCTTCTTTGGAAAGGTGCCTTTGAAATCAAACTACGACAAAGGGATTTAAAGCTGCATTCTCAAAGGACTTACGACGGCGTAGCGCCATGTACGCCCTCGTAAGTCCGAATGAGAGCCGTCGTATCTATGTGGCTGATTCTTAGAATCAGTTACGCATAAATTCGGCTAAGATACGAGCGGCGTAACTCTCTTACACCGTCGTATCTTAGGGTGCATATTTACGCTGGCCGCTAGGTGGCGCTTCCGTAGATTTCCGCGTCGGATATGCTAATGAGCTAGATACGCCGATTCACGAACGTACGTGCGCCCGGCGTATCAAGATACGTTGTTTACGTAAGACATACACCGACGTAAAGTTACCCCTCATAAAGCAGGGGTAAGTCATGTTAGGTATGGACGTAGGAAACGTCGGAACAGCGTTGTGTTTTATGTCGTTTGCGTAAGTCGTCCGTGAATGGGGCTGGATGTAAGTTACGTTCACGTCGACTAGGCATTGAGCGGGCGTAATTTAATTTGAAAATTCGACGTGATACTGAGCATGCGCGCGCATGCGCCATTCGATAAAAGCATCATTTACGTGGGGTCACAAAACATTTACATACAACACCCCCCTACCAGCCTAGTTTGAATTAGGCAGACTTACGCCGTATCAGATACACTACGCCGCCGTAACTTAGAGCGGAAGATGTTTCTGAATACGGGACCTGCCTCTCTAAGTTACGGCGGCGTAGTGTATCTGAGATACGCTACGCCCGCCTAAAGATAGGCGCTTTTTTGAGAATCTGGGCCATAGAAGCTAACTTATCTGTCAAAGAATTAATTTTTGTCCTCCCAGTCCTGAAATTTATATGGCTCTGCCACACAAAAAAAAGCCAGCCCAGTGGCTTAACTTTTTTTTCTTCTGCAGTTAAGCAACTTGGCTAGGTCATCTCCCTGCCCCCAGCCTGTGACTGGATAGTGGAGCAGCAGCAGACTGATTAGGTTATCTCTCTGCTCTCTTCTCAAGGGCAAGGCAGAATGTTCCTTGTAAGCAGCTGTGAAGAAAACGCAATATGAATGATTACATGAGGGTTGCTGGTTAAGGAAGGTGCTCAAATACAACAAAAAAGTAAGATAAGGTTTAAATATGTCCAGAGTACTGGATTAAATCCTAACAAAAACAGCCCTGCCAAACAAGTCAGAACCCTGCATAAAACATTATGGGCCAGATTCACAGAAGAAGTACGCCGGCGTATCTACTGATACACCGGCGTACTTTCAAATTTGCTGCGTTGTATCTTTAGTTTGAATCCTCAAACCAAGATACGACGGCTTCTGGCTTTGATCTGTCAGGCGTACGTCTCCGTACGCCTTCGGATCGTAGGTGCAATACTTCGCCGCCCGCTGGGTGGAGTTTGCGTCGTTTTCCGCGTTGGGTATGCTAATTAGCTTTTCCCGGCGATCCACGAAGGCACGCGCTGCCGTCGCATTCTCTTACGTCGTCGCTAGTCGGCTTTTCCCGGTGTATAGATACAGCTGCTATTTTGTGGAGTATAGATAGACTTGCCGTGTTAAAGCATTGCCGTCGTTCCCGCGTCGAATTTTGAATTTTTTTTTGCGTAAGTCGTCCGTGAATAGGAAAGGACGTAACTCACGTCTACATTCAAAAAATGACGTCGGTGCGACGTCATTTCGCGCATAGCACGGCGGGAAATTTTGAAACGGAGCATGCGCATTTCAATCGGCGCGGGGACGCGCTTCATTTAAATGAATCACGCCCCCAACCCGCCCAATTTGAATTACGCGCCGAGAAATACACTACGCCGCCGTAACTTAAAAATCTTCCTGGATTCAAAATTCCGCCAGGTAAGATACGGCGGCGTAGCGTATCTCTGATACGCTGCGCCAGGGCAAATGTCTGTGAATCTGGCCCAATGTACGTATAAAAGCTATGCTCCTCAACATGACCTTTTTTTAAAGAGGCGTACGGGAGGAGTAGCCATGGCAGTGGTATTATAGGGCATTATGATTTTTATTTATTTTTTTAAGGAAAAACCACAGTAAAACTGCTTGCTTTCAGTCTCTTTTCCACTGAAACTCAATATGGCCCAATAGTGGTTGTAAAGGTAATTTTTTCCCCCCATAAATAGCTTCCTTTATCTTAGTGCAGTCCTCCTTAACTTACCTCATCCTTCCATTTTGCTTTTAAATGTCCTTATTTCTTCTGAGAAATCCTCACTTCCTGTTCTTCTGTCTGTAACTCCACACAGTAATGCAAGGCTTTCTCCCTGGTGTGGAGTGTCGTGCTAGCACTTTGTTTAGAATGCGGACGGGCATTTTATAATACCTGTATGGATTTGCAGTGTCAATATCACCTGTATTAATATGAATGTATTGTTCCATTGATCCATGAGGTTCCATTAATCAGATGTTTTTTGAATCTGCCTGTCTGAGCCTCTAAAAGATGCACTAGGTGAAAATATATAGGTGTGGACAGTATCACAGCAGAGATCTGTTTTAAAGCTGAACTCTGGGCACAAAATTGTCCATTTAACCACTTCCTTCCCGCCGTATGACTATAAACGTCCTCTCTTTGAAGAGGAATACCGTTGTTATGGTAGCAGCTACCATAACCCCTGTATCTCCTTCAAGTGCTGACGGTTCTCTTTCAGATAAAAGTGGTTTCTGCGGTGGATTCGCCGCAAGATCACTTTAATTGGTGGTGGGAGAGGGCCCCCCTCCTCCCGCCACGCTCCGGTGCCCTCCCCCGCTTACCATGGCCGTTGGTAACAGCGGAGGCGATCAGGTCCTGTCCCTAGCCTTACATGGAGACGAGTGAGGGGAAGATGGCATTTTAGTGTAAATATGAAATCTGAGGTCTTTTGGACCCCAGATCTCATATTTAAGAGAACCTGTCATGCCTGTTTCTATTACAAGGGATGTTTACATTCCTTGTAATAGGAATACAAGTGACACATTTTTTTTTTTTAAACAACAGTGAAAAAATAAAAAATAAAAGGTATGAAAACGGTGTTCAAACCACACACGTGAGGTATCACCGCAATCAGTAGAGCGAGAGCAATAATTCTAGCCCTAGACCAAGACATGCAACCTGTAGCATTTTTTAAACGCTGCCTATGTAGATTTTAAAGGGTAAAAGTTTGTCGCCATTCCACGAGCGGGCGCAATTTTGAAGCTTGATCTGTTGGGTATCAATTTACTCTGCGTAACATTATCTTTCACAATATAAAAAAAATTGTGCTTAGGCCTCGTCCACACGACAAGAAACTTGCTGGTATTTTTTTTTTTTGCCGAGGAAACCGGTCGTGTGTACACTTTTCGACGAGGAAACTGTCGAGGATCTCGTCGAGCCAAAAAGAGAGCATGTCTTCCTTTTCCTCGACGGGAATGAAGAAATTTGGCTCGCCGAGATCCTTGACAGCCTAACAAGGAACTCGACGAGCAAAACGATGTTTTGCCCGTCGAGTTTCTCAGTCGTGTGTACGAGGCTTAATTTTACTGTTGTCTTATTTTTTTAATTGTTAATTTTTTAATTTATCTAAATTTAGATAAACACTATTATATATGGGTTGGAATTCATGAGACTGAAATCCTGGAAAATGATTACTGTTTTGTGATTATTTCAGTAGTTTTTGATTTGCATTTTGGGGTTTATTGTATATGTTTCGTATTCTTTGTAGTGGTGCTTCATTTATGTACATAAATGAAGGGTGTTTTTCCAAGTTTAGAATAATAATTATAGCTTCAGAGGATGGAACTTTCATTCTTCAGTGAGAATATCACAAAAAATCATAACAGTTATTTAGTAGCCAGTATTGTTTGAAAAGTTAGGATCATTTATGTATTACCTTTTTTTTTTTTTTCAATTTGTAATTAATTTGTAAATAGAAAAATAATCCATGTGTTTAGCATCTGCTCAACCACTTAGGTTAAATGCTGCTAATACAATTGGATAATCTTCAACGTAAGTGACATAATTTTTTTTTCCTTTCCTCTGCATTCACGATAAAAAAAATAGAATTAGTAATTCTCTTGAATTCCAGTAATCTCTAAATGTAATCATTCAGGAACATCCCTGAGACACATGTTGTTTTACGGGTCTGTGCTGTGGACTTCAAGCATAATAATAATAGTAGGTTTCTTTCAGACAATATGAGAGCAGAAGAGACGAGGGTCAAGTGCATCTCATCAGCCAGATCCATTAGGCTCTCCGCATTTCATATTTCGATACTTGATACAATAGCAGAAGGAATGCAGCTCAGTATATGTAGTTATCCACAATGGGTCACTGGCTACTGTGACCGTGGATAATTTTAATTAAGCTCTGTATTCTCTCCAAAAGCAAACAGAAATAAAGTCATTGATGCAAAAGGAAAACTGACATGGTTAGGTGCCAGCAGGAAAATGTTAATAGGATTCCTACAGTGCAGCATTCCAGTAATACAAAAGGATCATTACTTGTGGAAAATAATCTATGAAGTGCATATCATCTTTTTCTGTGTACTACGTGCTCTGACTGGGCATGGTTCTCCCTTGGGCGAAGACCAGTGTAACAAGTAGAGAACTCTACAGTGCCATTTATCAATGAACGTATATTGTCCTGGCTGCTTCAAAGCAAAGTTTCTCAGTAAGGATCTTTTTGGACGTTTTTACAGCTGCTGTTTTTGGCTTCAGACTTTTTTTCTACAGTCAATAAACTCCCCATCATGTTATCCTATGTGTCCATGCACACATAGGCTGTTATCAACTGTTTTTGGCTGGGGTGTTTTTTGGCTGTAAATAAAACCCCAAACTAGTGGGTTCTGAGAGGAGTTTTTCAGCTGTAAAAACACTCTGATGTCACAAAACGCTGCTAAATGCAGATAAACGCTCAAAAACGCGGCTCACCAGCGCATTTTTTTACATTTTTGATCCATTGGGAAAAAAACCGCTAATGCAAAGAAAACGCTACTGGCGGTTTTATAACGTTATTTTAATGTTCAGTGTGCATGAGGCCTAAATAGTCTGTTCAAATGATACTTTTAGCAGTGGACTATAACTCAGAATATCAGAAAAGTGGTGCAAAAAACCTTCTTAAATTGTTTGCAAAGGCAAAACATTTGTTTGTTTTTTTAGGATAGATAGAGTAGAGGAGGAAAAACTCAAAGTTTTTGTTGTTGTCTGCATCCCTCCTGGGAAGATGCACCCCTCCATTTGTCCGGTTGTCCATTGTTAAAGGGGAGTTCCAGACAATATTTATGTTTATTAAAAGTCAGCAGCTACAAAAAGTGTAGCTGCTGGCTTTTAATAAACAGACACTTACCTGCTCCAGCGTTCCAGCGCCGTGCCGGCCGGGGCTCCGCTCCTCCCCCCCCCTCCCGGCCGGCGTCTTCATTGTCACTGTGGGCACCCGGCCGTGACAGCTTTCGGCTTCACGGCCGGGCACCCACTGTGCATGCGCGAGCGGCACTGCGCATGCGCGCGCGGCATGGCCCGGCGCTGCGATGTTTGATTGGACAGCCGATCGCCTAGGACCTGTCACGTGTCCTAGGCGATCGCCTACAGGGAGGGGCTGCCAAAAGGCGATCGCCTTACCAGCCCCTCGGCGGAAGGAGGAAGTGGGACAGGAAGTCCCACTCCTCCTGAAGCCCCCACTCCCCCCCAAAAAAATTACATGCCAAATGTGGCAAGTAAGGGGGTGAGGAGTGGGATAAGCGGAAGTTCAATTTTTGGGTGGAACTCCGCTTTAAGCAGATAACGTGATGGGAAATCCAACATTTTTGAGATTTCACTGTTGCAAAAGTTGAGGGCAAATTATCCAATGGGGACAAATGTTTCATGATGGAAGTTTGGCCTTACCTGTAATTTTATTTTGCTTCTTCAGAAGAGAAGTGAAAAAAAAAACAGGAACACAGACACCAAAACATAACATGATGGAGGTTATAAGCCTTCCTTACTATATGAATAACTATACAAGTTTTGCTTTATTTACACTTTGAGTGATTGCTTAGAACAGGGGTTGCCAAACTTTCTAAACAAGGAATTGTTTACTTTCCTTCAAACACTAGGGGGGGTGGACTGTGGCCAGTGGGAGTAGAAAATGTCTTGGTGTCAGTGGGAGTAAACAATGCCACTCTTTAATGGGAGGAATAGTGCACATTGTTGGTGTCAGTGAGAGAAATAGTACCTCATATTTGGTGCCAGTGGGTGGAAGGGTTCCCATTCATAATTGGAATCAGTGGGAGGAATAGTTCCCCATTGTTGTTGTTAGTGGGAGGAATACTACCCCATCGTTGGTGTCAGTGGGAGGAATAGTGCCCCATCATTGGTGTCAGTTAGAGGAATAATACCCCATTGTTGGTGTCAGTTGGAGAAATAATATCCTATCATTGGTATAAGTGGGAGGAATAGTCCCCCATCATTGGTGTCAGTGTGAGAATAGTGTACCATCAATGGTGTCAGTGGAAGAATAGTGTCCCATTGTTGGTGTCAGTGGGAGAAAAAGTGCCCCATCGTTAGTATCAGTGGGAGGAGTAGTACCCTATCATTCCTGTTAGCAGATGGAAGGGTGCCCGTCACCGGTAACAGTGGGAGGAATAGTGCTCCCTTGTTGGTGTTAGTGGCAAGAATTATGCCCACATTGTTGATGTCAGTAGGAGGAATAGTGCCCCAAGGGGCGGATAAAGGCAAGCAAATGGCCAAAATTTGGAGATCACTTGCTTAGAACAAAAGACAAATATGTACAAAAAATTCTAATGCCGCATACACACGATCAGTCAAACCGATGAGAACGGTCTGATGGACCGTTTTCATCAGACCAAACCGATCGTGTGTGGGCCCCATCGGTTATTTATCCATAGGTTAAAAAAAGGCAATCTTGTTTTAAATTTAACCAATGGATACCTAACCGATAGAAAAACAAGGATCGTTAGTAGGCACAACCATCGGTTAAAAATCAATGCATGCTTAGAATCAAGTCGACGCATGCTTGGAAGCATTGAACTTCGTTTTTTTCAGCACGTCGTTGTGTTTTACGTCACCGTGTTCTGACACGATCGTTTTTTTAACCGATGGTGTGTAGGCACGACTGACCATCAGTCAGCTTCATCGGTTAACCGATGAAAACGGTCCATCAGACCGTTCTCATCGGATGGACCGATCGTGTGTACGCGGCATTATTGTTTTGTGTATCAGAACTGGCCTTTGTACAGCCTAATTAACGTACAACTCTAGCCAGAACAGTCAGGAGAAATTTCTCTGCTGTAACAGGATAAACAATCAGCCGAATGATCAGACAGAGGTTAAGTGTAAATTGAAGTTTATTAAATAGGTGTAGAGTGAAATCAACAATACAAACAGGGTCAAACTGACTAAGAGTATTCATGCAGTACAAAACATTATTAAAAGATTTTGAAGCTGTGCAAACAAGAGCTCTTTAAAGAAATATGTCTGTCAATCTCTCAATCAGGGCCCTAACTGGGAGCACAGCACAGCCTCTATAGGTTTTCTGTGCAGCAGTTAGCAGTCTGGGATGATAACAACGGTGGGAATTGTCTTTTGACCTTGAGGTCTCTTGCTTCCAGTGGGAGAGAGCAGAAATAGAGTATATTGTTTCCTTTTAGAGGAACCAGACAAATGAAGGAAGGAGATACCTCGGAGTCTGTTAAATGGGTTTAAGACCCCTCACCTGGCTCTATAGTGGCAGTCTCTACAGTCCATCCTTGGAGCTCTGGTTTGGGCCTATTGAATGCAGTCCAGTCCAGCCTGGACAAATTCTACACAGTACTGCACAGCTTTCCCATTCACCTTTCCAGTGTGGGCATCTCTCCCCAACTCCCCAGTCTTTTTGTTTTATCCTCCTCATTCCTACCCTTTTTGCTGGTCATTATGGGGCTTGTATTTGCAACCCCAGCGAAATTATATGCAGGGTCCTCTGGACACCTGTATAAGGGCAACCAGTGCCATCTTGTGGACAAATAAAGTTTTGTTCCAGTTCCAGTAGCAATGGCCAGTGTTACACAACAATACACAAATTCACACACTGCTTTAGAAATGAGGTGGGGCATGAATCTCCAGTTTTCATGCACCCAACGTTTGTGTCCCCTGGGTGGCTGGAGTGGCATTTTGAGAAACCACTGGTTAATTCCATCACCTCATAGTGCCTCTATTTACCCAGTAAGGCTAGTTTGCATAGGATTTTTAATGACTGATTCCTTTGTATAGTATATTCAGTACTGAACAAGTATTTGCTTTCAAGCTAATGGTTTGCATTTGTGCGCTCCTCTGCATTTGAATGATGTGTATTAAAGCGGGGGTTCACCCTTAGAGGGCACTTTTCCCCCTTCGCTTCCTGCTCGTTATTACTAGGGGAATCGGCAATTTATTTAAAAATATGTGCAGTACTTACCCGTTTACGAGACGCATCCTCTCCGTCGCTTCCGGGTATGGGCTTCGGGAATGGGCGGTCCTTCTTGATTGACAGGTTTCCGAGAGGCTTCCGACGGTCGCATCCATCGCGTCACGATTTTCCGAAAGAAGCCGAACGTCGGTGCGCAGGCGCAGTATAGAGCCGCACCGACGTTCGGCTTCTTTCGGCTACGAGTGACGCGATGGATGCGACCGTCGGAAGCCTCTCGGAAGGCTGTCACTCAAGAAGGAACGCCGGCTCCCGAAGACCCATACCCGGAAGCGACGGAAGAAGATGCAGCTCGAAAACGGGTAAGTACTGCACCTATTTTAATATAAATAGCCGATTCCCCTAGACCGAACGAGCAGGAAGCTAAGGGGAGATTTTTTTTTTTTTTTTAAATGGGTGAACTCCCGCTTTAAATGCTAAAACAGGGGTGGCCAACCAGTGCCCCGGGGGCCACATGTGGCCGCAGAGCCCTCTGATGTGGCCCGCGGAGCCCTCTGATGTGGCCCACGACCTTCTGCTCTGGAATGGTGGGTTGGCAAGCCCAAATCGCAGGTTGGCCACCCGCCATATTACAGCATCAGTGTTGGGAATGAAGCTGGTGGTAGAGGAAGAAAGCAGCTGCGGAGCAGAGCCCCATAAGCTGATGCTTCCTGTACAGCATCAACTTTTGCGGCAGGCAGAGTCTATGGAAAAATTCAGCTAACCCTCAGGATAGACACAGGTGCACTACGGTGCACACGCGGTGTTGGTAAACCGCAGCACATCAGTGTGAAAGCAGCCTTAGGCCCTTTTCACACGATCAGCCTCACCAAATCGGACCCTCAATTCACCTCTATATAGCGACAAATGTCTGTTTACGCCCACCTACCTCCAATCCGAAAAACAGAAGGAAGTTCGTCCCCTTTCGTCTGGCGGATTCGGAGGGCCTATAGACCTGTCATCCGCCTGCTCCGCTCATTGTGGCCCTCGACTGGTTACCAAGTTGCTTAAATGGCCCTCGCTCTTCAAAAGTTTGGGAACCCCTGTGCTAAAACAAGCCATGTAGTAGATAAAGAGACAGCAAGAGATCAAGTATATGCCCCAGGATGATTCACTGTAAATACATTAATCTAAACCCATCCATGAGGTTGCTACACATTAAAACCAGCATAACTTACACCTTGTTCTTCACTAGTTAGCCTGATAATAAGACAAATACTTTCTGAAAATATTTTGCTTTTTGATATGAGGCGTGTTCTGTTGATTATGTGACACCCAAGTGTAACTGGTATATTTACAAAAATTGAACTGTACTACATTGTTTGGCGTGTTTTTTCATAACTTGTAAACTGTTTAATAAGAGAGAAATAGGGTATTATGATGGTTTGCATACTCAACAAAATACAGTTTTAAAGCTGAACTCCATGCAAACAACTAAGTAAAAGGATATGTTGCATATATTATATGGGATCTGTTTTAACTGACAACAGATTTGTATGTTGGTCTATTCATTCCTGAGATTTACTCAGCTCTTCCATACAGCACAGCCCTGTCTGACCTGATTTTCTTTTATTGCGGTTAAGTAACACTTGCCGGTCTCCCTCCAACCACAAACTGTGAGATTAGGCCCAAATATACTGCAGACAAAGAGCACAGGCTAGGGCTTTACTACAAGAATTAAGATACTGCAGGAGATACAGCAGTGTAAAATTGGCCAGTAGCAGGACAGTTTTAACTAGAAATAATAGGCCCTACCAATATATGCCTAACCTTTATTTAACTGCTTATTTGTTTTATTGTACCTGTTCTTGCTCTTGTATTTATTTATTTATTTAATTGTTTATTTACTTTTTCTATGATTTAATATTTTTTATTAGCTTTCTTGTCATAGGACAAAAACAATAAAATTACAACAGATACAGAAATAATGAACATATTATTAATAATAGAGGTCAATCAATCTTGCTAAGCTTGTTTTTCACTGTATAACATATCCAAGATATATAACAAACAAAGATAAGTTACTCATTAATATGACTGACGAGTAATATCCCTATTAAATGCAGCGACACAACTATTATCGAAGACACCAATGTAAATATATAAATTATACAAAAAATATACAATTAAGCGAATATCTTGTTTGGGCAAGATTGTAAAAGGATCATCATACAAAACAGGCTTCATGTTATAAATCAAGGTCTCTTCGAATGATCATGAATCAGATGTTAAAAGTTTTCAAAGTCCAGTCAACATAAAAGGTAACCAGACAAAAAAAGAAAGGAGAAAAAAGAAAATATGAAAAAGAGGGCTAGGGGTAGGATAAGGGTTGTCAAGGTTTTGTCGTCTCAGATTTGAAGTATCTATAGATAAGTATTGTATCCAGGATTGCCAAATATTATCAAATTTAGTTTGGTGGTTACGTAAAGTGCAGGTCATCTTATCGTTGATCATGATCCAATAATTTTTTTTTTTACATAGTCAAGTGTTACGACTGACTGGCTTCAACAATGTGCAATAGCTATTCTAGCAGGCTTGATTACAGGCATACCCCGCTTTTAAGTACACAATGGGGTTTATTTATTAAAGCTGCAAAGCTCAAAATCAGGCTCACTTCTGCATAGCAACCAATGAGCTTCTAAACCCAGTTTGTTCAATTAAGCCTGGTAATAAAACCTGGAAGCTCATCGGTTTCTGTGCAGAAGTGAGCCTGATTTTGCACTTTCCAGCTTTAGTAAATAAACCCTATTGTGTACCTAAAAGTGGGGTATGCCTTGTGTATAGGAAATTAAGCGTTTGTTATGTTTAGAGAGACCCTTATCAAATTTCTGAAAAAGAGCGATTTCTGGGGATCTAATATGATTGTAATCAAACGAATGAAGTCAAACACTTTAATCGAAAATCCATGTAACTTGGGACACCGCCACCAAATATGCACCATAGTTCCTTACTGACCACAGTTTCTAAAACATTCAAAGGAAGTTTGTCGAATCACTTTGGCAATCCTTGATAGAAACATACTGTGTATCATTGAAATGGTGTCTTATAATTAGATTCCACTGTTATAGATATAGATTTATTGGTTTTCCATTAAACTTTGATTAAAGTAGTATACATCTATTATATGTGAGTTGCGGCTTCATGCCTGTAAGGACACACAGAGCAGTGTCTTAGCTGGGGTGCCCTCATAGCAAGCTGCTTGCTGTGGCACTCGGCAGAATAAATGGGCCTGCACTGAGCAGGTAAATATAACATGTTTGTTATTTTTTTTTAAAAACTTGATTATCACTTTAACTTATCATGAATAGCTTTTTCAATGTATACACTGAGCATCATAGGATAAGTTTGTAAAGAGACAAACCATTGTATAGCTTATGTAAGGTCTTCCCCTGTACATAACTTTATGAAGACCGTCATTTATGAACTGATTGGTCATATCACAATCCTTCTGATACATTACAATGTATGACTTATGTAACGTAATGATTTCGTGACTCGAGGAAGGCTTTTGTTCTACATGTACATGTTTATTTAACCCATCTCTATGAACTTCAGTGCCATATAAAATAAATTTTTTATACGGTACAGTCATTCGGAGTTGTGTGGTGTATCTACACACCTATGTGAGATCATGAGAGCCACCAGACAGCCTTCCACTACACCACCAAGGATGTATTGATAAATACTTTAGAAAGATTATTCATTGTATTATGTCAATCTTGAAGTTCCCAAGAAATGCCAAGATCTTTCTTGTTCCATATAGGGGAGTTTGCATACAGAGTCAGTCAGCAATATATAATAGAGATACATCCTTTATTTGGAGTCGTAGTGGTACAAGAGGGATAACGAAAGAGGTCTATCACTTTTGCTAAGCTTGTTTTTCCAAGTATGGAGTGACTTGATGATATCAAAACAACTATGAGGAGAGCAGTTGTAATACAGATTTATAATAATCTAGTGAGTATAATTTGCCTCTAGATAGAAAGTTTCCGCTACGTAATAATCCCTTATTTTCACATCAAAAAAGTTGTGAGAACGAACTCTATGAATATTAAACAAAGGAGATAAAGGTATATGAGGCGAACAGAGTTTCTTTTTTACCCAATGTCTGTCCCATATTGATAATGAGCAAGAAAGTATAGGACACAGGACAGGGGGATGTCTGCTAGGAGTCTAAATCATATATGCAATCGGACCCCTAGAGCATGAAATGGCCTCCAGGTCAACCCAGTGTGGAGTTGGGCCTGAAACTGTAGTGAGTCCTTTTTAGGCTATCTGAGTTGCTTGGTGATAAGCTACTAAATTTGGAACTCCCAGTCCCCCCGGTACTTTCATGTGTAAAGTGTAATTTTATTAATTCTAGTTTATGACCCCTAATAAAATTTAAGATTGTACGTTGAAATATCAAAAGGTCCAGCCTAGGAATCATGATAGTATCCTGGGCAGCACTTTAAAAAAAAAAACAATGCCGCAGTGTTTTGTGAACAAAAGTGAGCTACATGAGCAGATGGTCAGTAACATGCGTATACTGTGCTTTGAACACAAACTTAAAAAAGGCCCAATAAACATTTAAAAAAACTTAAAAGTAAAGAAGACCCCAAAATACAGCTCCTGAAACAAAATGCATTTTTGGAAAGCCTTAGAGCAAAAACATAGCAATTTAACCTAATAAATGTAATATACTCCCAAAATGAATAAAAACCCACAAATAATACCCCAAAACAAAAGCCAAATTTTGCCTTGCTGAAAATAAAAAGCAGCTTAAGAAGAAGTGGTCCGTTGTCTCCTCCACCCCACCACATTCCACTCTTGGACAACCACAGTTCTCCTCAGAGCAATGCCTCAGGTTGCCCTTTACATAGAGTCTGCCATGGAACAAGCGCCAGGCTAAATCCCGAAACTTTAAAGGGATTCTCTCTAGATTGGGCAAACGCAGACCCTCCCTCATAACAGTGCCTGGGCAATCCCTCAAGGCCAGTGGCTCCCTAAAGGCAGATTCAACAACCCTCCTCTCCAGGTCCTTCCTAGGAAGAGACTTAATTTCCTCCGCCGTCACTCGCCACTACCGAAGCATTTTCAGCACGGGGCAACATAAGCCAGGAGACTCAGGCTTTTCACTGGCCTCTCATTCTCCCAGCTTCGCAGAAAAGGCCTAAACCAAGCCTTAAAAATTCCAATCCACCCTGGCGGTTTCTCTGCCAGCATGTTAGCAATTTTATGTTTCAAAAACATCAGAAAAAAAACACCAGGTTGACCATACCTAGGCCACCCATCTGTCTGGGAAGGTAGGTTACAGACCTCTTAACAAGATTCAGTTTGTTCCCCCATAACACTTGAAAGAAACAGCTGTAGATTCTTGCATAGAAAGACACTGGCAAAACACAGACAAAGCTGAAATACAGAAGTACCGGGATCAGGTAAGTTTTAATTAGGTCAATACTTTCCCTGTAAGAGAGTTTCCAATCTTTGCAGGTGGCAACCTTGGCATCGGAATCTTGTAGCCTGATTTACCAATGTGCAAGGCCATAATCGCTGGGACCAAATTTGTTGCCTAAAACTTTAATTTCCCGTCGGGGCTCTGGGAAAATGTCCGGAAATTCAAAGCCTTCGCCTTCCTCACCCATCCAAAAAACGTCACTTTTATCTTGATTGATCTCTGAGCCAGATGCCTCAGCATACTGCTCCATCACTGAGACCACCTCCTCCACCTCCTCTGTCCCAGACTCGTTATCAGCATAGGCCACGACCCTCAGAGGAGGCTCACCTGGAATGCCCAATGGTCTGCTCTCTAACCTCCGGATGAAGGGATCAATTGTGAATGTGTATAGCAGAGGACTCAAAGGACACCCCTGATGCACACCTGAGCCAACCTCAAAGGGCTGTCTGATCCAACCATTCCCAAGCATAAGGCTTTCAGTCCAAGCAAGTCCAGGTTGCACCACAGAAGGATTAGGATCATGAAGAGTTACAGCAGGTGGTGGTATAAGAAACATGGGTCTTCCCCTCAGCAGGCCCTATCCCAAGGCCTAATCCATTTACTTGGGAAAATGATCTGTGAGTGCAGGCCTAGATCACATAAAGATTTTATTGAAAAAAATAATAATATTTTTGACAGACATCATCAAAACATCAACAGAAATAAAACAGAACATATTCCGTTCAGGATACGGTTACATATTATGCATTCCTGGCAAGGCCCAAACAGGATTTTCAGTAGACAGCATGAACATCAGCAATACATGTAGCATAGGAGCTACATACCCCACCCACCATGAAGGATCACGTGAGTCTGGACAAGCTCCAGCAAAATAATTTTTTTATTGGAAGAGAAGTCAACGTTAGAATCATTTTACCATTCATTAAAAAAAAGCAGAAAAGTACATCTCCTGACTAGACATTCTAATAATGGCTGAGCTGGGATGTGCAATATGCCTTGGATGTAGTGAAGGGACTATGTGCCCCTGTAAAGTGAGGGCAAGTGTACTGGTTCTCTTCCTGTGTTCCTCCAGGTGTTAGAAAGATTGTGGGGAATTCCGCTGCTGTCTTGTAATGTAAGAGAAAGATGTACAGATGCAGGAGAACCAGGTGAACCACCCAAGGACTGTAAGATTGCTGCTGTTTTGCTGTTTTGGGCTGTTTCCAATCTGATAGGCCCTGGAGGTCGCAATCTGGCAACAAGTTTCTCAGCTACAGGATAGAGGCGACCCAGTTTCTCTGGCCCATGGTCTGCTGTAGGCACCTTGGCATGGGAATTTTCTTATCAACCACTGTTAGGGGCCGCTACATGCTGACCTCCCCAATTTCAGTTGAATCCAACTAATCTGGTAGTCTTTCCCCAAAAGCCTAGCTATAACCGTTGTTATAATAAAGCTGAGCTATCATCGGATACTTTACTTTCACTCATCATACACCACTCTAACTTGCACTAAGACCTGCACCAATTTCTTTCAGTACAACAAAAATAGCTTTGGTACTCTTAACCAATAAATTGGTGTGGAAACTTCTCACACATCTAGACTGATCACTGACCAATCCATGCTCAGAACACTTACTTTGGACTTTAACATTTTAGTGTAGTGCCTTGATTTCAGATTCAAACATTGTCTGTAAATCCCAGGATCTTCATGGTAGTTCCTCGGTGCACAGAAGCAGCCCACATATCACCCAGATACCCCACAGGAACAATATCAACACAACATTTGTAAAAAAATCTACCAATACTGATGCATCACCTTCCAATATCCTAAGGTTCTGGGCTGGCGCCATCAATGTACTACTTGTGGTGTCTTTTATACATAACGGACATATTTACTATCAAAGGTATTTCAAAGAGTTGTCAAATGTAGAACTTCAAAACCACTTTAGGAATACATAGTAGTAAAGTGATTAACTAATAAAATATCTGTTAGGTTGGCAGTCTTTTAAATTACACAGAAATGTCCTTTTTTTAAATACTAATGGTCCATTGTATTTTTATTTTCTTGTTGTGTCTTGTACTTATTTGTTCTATGCTCTAACATTAAAAAAGTATTGTTTACATGCAACCCCACACATTTTTAGTATGTTCACTCACAATTTAGAGCTTGCTCTAAAGTCACAATGACACGTTAATCGGCTTTGTTTAATTGCCTGAGGGAGCCTGTCTACTTGTCTTTGTTCTGCTAACTCATGGCAGGGGCTTCAAGCTATTAATTCTGCCAAATCCAGCATTACAACTCTCACCTTTTTAACCTTCTCAGCATTCACCGAACAACATCTGATCATCTGACCTTAAATTTTAGAGGATAACTGAACTTGTCTCATGTGTTTCTGTAACAAATGAACCATAAAAACCTAGATAAAGTGTCAAGCTGCCACCGTACTTTTCATACTGTACACTCATATAATGGAGCTGTCCTTGAAACAACAACATTAAATACTAATTTTAGTTCTAATAGAAAACACATTAACTTTGTATTTTAGAAAAATGTAATTGCCAATCTGCAAATTGATGTCAGCTGCAACTTCAAATTCACCATCAAATTTCTCATTGCCACATAGTGGGATCCTAGGTCCAGAGCTCAAGTCAGCAGCAAGTCATTATCACTATGAGTTATCACTATAACTAACTATAAGTTCATGTTAGTTATCTAAAACTGGGAACCTATTTTAAAATGCAGTGAGATCAATAAGCAGTCGGCTTACTGAAACATTTAAAGACCTTGTCATGGGCATGTGCCCTAGAAGAAACAGTTCTTTTACCTGATTGTTTAACTTGATTTTCCGCTTTCATTGTGGTAAGCTGTGATAAGCAGATTTTTAGATTTTTTTTTAGATGGTGAAGTTTATTGTCCAGGAGATCATCTGTTATATACAACTTAAAATAACAAATGAAATGGTATCCTTATTCTCCAAAAATATTCCATACTTAATCCACCTAACTCATCTTACTTACATTCCCTGCATTAAGGTTAAAAACTCCCAGTGGTCGTGCCACTTCCTTACCACATACTCGCTGGAGCCATTGTCTCCTGCTGCTGTCAATCAAATCCTGTGAGAAAGGAGCACACCCAGCTTGACTCAAGAGCAAGCCACAGGTGTGCCCCTATAGCAAGCTGCTTCTTATTGTGGCACACACAGAAGAGGAGTAGCCTAGAGCGTCTGTAGGTGGGGTGCAGCCTGGTGTGGAGATAATAGTTTGCACAGTCAGGGCAATAAAAACTTGTATCGAAGTGATGAAGCAGCAGTTCACAACAGACTAGGAGGCACAGCTATCCAGCCGAGCACTCGGGGCTTTCACACTGGAGAAACAGCAGCCACTTTTTCAGGTCGATTTGCAGGTGCTATTTTTAGCTCAATAGCGCCTGCAAACTGACCCAGTGTGAAAGGGGTCTAACAAATAGGCCTCTCTCGAAATGTCCTGGGAGTTTTCCAGTCAGGTTTCATGAGGTAAGTAAATTGCTTACATCTATAGCAAGGGGCAGTTTTTTGGTAAATGTGAACTATGCCTTTAAGACTGCATAGATCATTTTTTGTTAGCCACGTTGGTTGCAGTGGGCTTCTGAAGCACACATTTCTGGATCTTTTTAAGTTATCTTCTTTAATCTGTAATTCTAATAATAATAACTTGAATGAAAGTGGAGTGATCTCGCTGTGTAATCCTCCTGAGATGAGTGTATTTCCCTCAATAATGCAAACAGTTGATTTATAACCAGATGGCTTTTACTGAGCAGTTGCTGTCACATTCCCATCCTGAATTAAAATCTGTTATTGTACGAAACTTCAGATCCTCTAGGGCCTCTACGAATGATCAAAAGACAATTAGTTTTTCATGGGTACTAAGTAATAGAGCAATAATACTGTCGGAAGCTGGAACGGTCTGGATATTAGAGTGTATGTTCTTTATGGACATGGGAAACCTGGCTTGTTCTTAGCAGTGTGGAAAGATCAGCCATGCATTATATTATCTTATTGATTGGGGAAAGAACAGGCGGCTGTGCCAAAACTTCTTCTCTGTGTGTTCTTACTCTCTAGAAAAACTCTGACCTCAATTGCCTATTATTTTAAGCTACTCGCTGACATTCATGTCCTTGCATGCACCCATTGACAGTGTTTCATTTTTATTACTTCGCTGTATTTTACCGTTGTGCCTTGATGGGTCTCTAAGCACCAGCCTCTTACTGCACTAAAGTAAAATGACTCTTCTTTCTGACCATTTCAAATGTCAACCGAAAGTTTGAGGGAAAAAAGTATATATATTTGCTGCTATTAGCATGATCTTCTACTGCAACTTTCATTAAGGAGAACTCCAGACAAGCCACATTGACCTATCTTTAAAAATAAAGTGTTCTCCCCATAAGTGGATCCATTTGCAGTTGCAGTAAATATGTTATTAAAGAAATATGGGGGCTGCCATTCCATCGCTGATCTTCTTTTGATAATATTAGATGCCTGGTAGCCGTGGTAATCCTATAAATGTAATATTTTTTGAGTAATTTATTCTCTGACTTACGTAAGCCAAAGTCCTCAAAGCCTAATTTCATCCATGTCCTCTTGTATTTTTTATATATATATATATATATATATATATATATATATATATATATATATATATATATATTCATAGATGTGCTCAGCCTATTGCATTAGGGTGTGGACCCCAAAGCTCAAACACACATGCATGTGTGTGTGACTACATGGCTACATATATATGGCCCCAGCACATGGATCTTCATGCCAGCACAGTGAAAGGCAGAGCCGATAAGAAGGAGATCTTTCCTATCTCCCCCGTGTGCACACAGAGTGATAATGCTAATGCGCACGAGGTAATGAGGGTGTGCCCACCCTGTGCACACGTCTATTTCAAATTAATAAAACATTTTTTTTAATGTTTTGAGGCCATTTATGTGACAAGCATGGCCCTCTAAAGGCTGTCATACACAGTGCGAATTTGAGCCAAGGATTTACTTTTCAGTACTACCTGGCTAAACAAAAGTCGGATAACAATCATGGTTTGACAAATGAGCCTGGTGGAAAATTGTCGGAAAATAACGCCTGCATCCAGATGCAAACACAATTAGGGTATATCTAAATAAATATATATTGCAGGGCTCAAAATTTCAAGTCCTGAGCTACTAGCCAGGCCTCAAGTCATACTCGCCACCAGTTGCCCCGCCCAACCCCTACCATGTCCCGCCCCTAATCCCGCCCCTAGACACGCCCTCATCATTCTCATGAAATTACACTTAAATGTTTTATGTAGAATTAAGTAATAAATATTAACAACAACTTAATCCGTGCCCAAAAATGCAGCCTGCCCATGTCTACCAATGCAGCAAAATGTCCCCATTTTCCAGCCAGAGTCCCCTCACCCACATTGCAGCCAGAGTCCCCCCTCCACACATATTGCAGTCAGAGCCCCCCCCCACACATATTGCAGCCAGAGTCCCCCCCACACATATTGCAGCCAGAGTCCCCCCCCCACACATATTAGCCAGAGTTCTCCCCCCCCAACACACATATTAGCCAGAGTTCTTCCCCCCCCACACACATATTAGCCAGAGTTCTCCCCCCCCCCACACACACACATATTAGCCAGAGATCCCCCCCCCCCACACACACACATATTAGCCAGAGATCTTCCCCCCCACACACACATATTAACCAGAGATTTCCCCCCACACACACACACATTAGCCAGAGACCCCCCCCCCCACACATATTAGCCAGAGATCCCCCCCCCACACACACATATTAGCCAGAGTTCTCCCCCCCCACACACATATTAGCCAGAGTTCTTCCCCCCCACACACATATTAGCCAGAGATCTCCCCACACACACACATATTAGCCAGAGATCTTCCCCCCACACACACATATTAGCCAGAGATCTTCCCCCCCACACACACACATATTAGCCAGAGATCTCCCCACACACACACATATTAGCCAGAGATCCCCCCCCACACACATATTAGCCAGAGTTCTTCCCCCGCATCCTACCTGTGCTGGGTAGGAGAGGATGAGCCGCCGCCGAATGGTTCAAACCGCTGGGAACATTACAGCTTTCAATTCAATAGCTGTGTGTTCCCCGCAGCGTGCGTCTTATACAGCCCCTCCCCTCTTGTCCGGGAAACTTTGATAGACAGATCATCCATCCAATCCTGGGATGGGTGATCTGCCTATCAGTTTCCTGGAGGTAAGGAGCTGTATATGACGCGCGCTTCGGGGAACATACAGCTATTGAATTGAAAGCTGTAATGTTCCCCGCGGTTTGAACACTGCGGCGGCGGCGGCTCCTTCTCTCCTCTCCTCGCTCGCCCCCCCCCTGCTCCCAAGCAGCCAGCCAGACACTCGCCAGCCCTCAAAATTTACTCGCAAAATGCGAGAGGCGAGTGTAAATTTTGAGGGCTGTATATTGTATATCGCTAAATTACTCTCGACAAAGTATGCCAAGTAAGATATTCAGCCTCTTACCCCACAATGTGGACCATTATGGGTTAAAAGGCCATAAGATGAGTTGGAGTCTCCTCACACTGCCGCTGATCCAAATAATCATGGCAGCAATAAACAGCCCCAGATGGAAAAGCAACAAACACACATCATAGCACAGTATGTTCCAAAATAAACCTCTTTACTCCAAGAAAAATCTGTATTTACAAAATAAACGTTCCACTGTTGCTACACCTCATAAGAGATGGATCAAACCAGGCAGTCTCCAAAAGCCGAGTTCCATTCGGTGGATAGCATGATGATGTCACATTTAGCCCACATCCGACGCATTTCATCAGGAGATGACGTCTTCAGGGGGTTTGGCCAAACAAAGTCCATCAAGCTATGACACTTAACCACTTCCTGCCTGGCCTATAGCAAAATAATGGCCGGGCAGTCATATGACGCCCAGTAGGATAAGCTGCGATCGTGCTCACAGGGGGCCAGCAGTGTGGCGATCAGTGGTGCGTCATGTCAGTCTGACACACTGCATTACCGATCTTGATAAAGAGCCTCTGATGGAGGCTCTTTACCACATGATCAGCCATGTCCAATCACGGCTGATCACAGTGTAAACAGGAAGAGCTATTTATCAGCTTTTCCTCACTCGCGGTTGTCAGACGCGAGTAGAGGAGAGACGATCGGCAGCTCTCCTGACAGGGATACCCATAAAGGATGCCCATCAGGTATGCCATCCTGGACCACCAGGGATATGCCAATCAGTGCCCAGGCAGATGGCAATCAGTGCCCATCAGCAATGTCTGCCAGTGCCATCAGTGATGCCTATCAGTGCAATATATCAGTGCCCCCATCAGTGCCCATCACTACACATCAGTACCTCCTATCAGTGCCCATCAGTGCCACCTATCAGTGCCACCCATAAGTACCCATCAGTGTCGCCTTTCAGTGTTCAAATATTACCAAAAGCTCTATTTGTGGGAACAAAATGATAAAAAAAATTGTTTGGGTACAGTGGAGCATGACTGCACAATTATCATTTAAAAAGTGACAGTGCTGAAAGCTGAAAATTGGCTTGGGCAGGAAGGGGGAAAGTGCCTGGTATTGAATTGGTTAAAGTGGGGGTTCACCCAAAAAAAAAATGTTAACATTACATCTAGCATACTAAGCATACTAAGGACATTTACTTTCGGCAGGTCATTTTTTTTTTCTCCGTACATACCTTTATATTCTGATTTTGTCCAGGGCTTCCGGGTTCCGATGACTGCGGGACTGGGCGTTCCTATCCTTCGGTTCGATGATTGACGGCTTGTGAAACAGGTCCCCTGTCGCACAACGCGCGTCAACAGATTTCCGGAAATAGCGGTGTTTAGTCAGCCAGAATAGCTTACTGAACAGCTTACTGAGGAGGAACAGGAAGTGAGAAATCCAGACAAAGAATTTAGAAGGGAAATGGAAGGAAAAGGTAAGTGAACCAACAATGCACTAGCTCAAAGGAACCTATTTAGAAAATAAAAAAAAAACTTTACAACCCCTTTAAGTCTCTCCTGATATGTTTTATCCATCAGATCTTTCACCATTTGTGTTGCCTTTCTCTGACCCATCCTATCGCATCAATGTCCTTTTGTAAATAAGGTCTCCAGATTCGGACATGGTGTTCTAAATGAGGTCTCACTAAATATCTATACTGTATAGTGGAATTACCCCCCCTCTAGAAATGCAGCTGCTTTTCCCACTGCCTGGCCACACGGTTTGCTCATTTTGCAGTCATCTGAAATAAGTACCCCCAAATAATTAGATTTTCCAATTACAATCTTCCAGCAATGCCAAATCATGTTCCATGCTTCACCTCCTTCCAGGGATATCAACTCTTTTGCATACCTTTGCGTCATGAATAGGGTTGATATCCCTGGAGGTGTCTGTAACATTGAACATCCATAATCAATTATACAGAAATTTAGCCC
The DNA here is from genome assembly GCF_905171775.1 of Rana temporaria. NCBI lineage: Eukaryota > Metazoa > Chordata > Amphibia > Anura > Ranidae > Rana > Rana temporaria. The sequence continues at coordinate 68,247,364 of NC_053496.1, read as the reverse complement.
ATGCATTAATAACTAACAAGTAAAATCAGGCTAGCAGTAGGAGTTTCTTCCCTGGCTGCTGACAAAAGAGAAGAGTCAGAAAATGAATGCCTCGGTGTCAGAAAGCAGAAGTCTCTGAAGCTGAAGTATCTCTATGGGTGTTTCATACTCTTCAACTCTGACAGTTGAAGACACAAATACTTTCAAGGAAGAGTTTTAGGAAGAAGACAAATCTGCAGAACATTTCAAGAGGCGAGGTTACAGCACACTGAGAAACAGTTCAATGCACCGGAGAATGGTGTCATGCTTTTCAAAGTAAGGCTACTAAGTATAGCCTAGGGTGCTCAGAAGTCCAAGGTCTGTTTTTTGACTGGCATTCCCCCTTTAAAAAAAAACTTTTTTTTATTATACTATTGCATTTCAAATATATTTGACTAATAGATCAAGGTTTTTCTAGCATGATCAGACTGAAAAAAATGTAAATGGCAGACCTCCAGCTACATCAGCTACAATTTTCCAACTTTGTTTACAGAAAAACCCTCTCAATAAATAAAAGAACTTTAATGGTACACCAGCAATAATATTTTATTAAGTCATTTAAAATTAATCAATAATTCTCCATCGCACATGTTAATAGTGTTACAGTACATATCTCTTGGAGACATGGAGATCACCCATTTTTACTTTCAATAAATTTTTATTGAGATTATGAATAAGGTTACAGCAATTACATAAGCATCAGAGATGACAATTACCCCAATGGGCGACGCCACCCATTTTTATAACCCATTCATAACAGTCAAGAAGATGGAAAATGGGGTCTTCACATTCAATGCATTTCACAGGTCAGCGCCTGCTTCTTCAGGAAAGACACAACAGGCTGGATTCAGATACATAGGCGTATCTGTCCGCCCGGCGCAATGTATCTGAGATACGTTACGCCGCTCTAACTTTGGGCGTGAGTTCTTTATTCAGAAAGAACTTGCGCCCTTAGTTAGAGCGGCGTAGCGTATGTGTTGCGGCATAAGGCTGCGAAATTCAAATGGGGATGTAGGGGGGCGTGTGTTATTTAAATTTCCCTTGACCCTGCGTTTTTTTACGTTTTACTTGAACGCCGCATGCGCCGTCCGTAAAATCTCCCAGTGTGCATTGCTCTAAATGACATCGCAAGGACGTCATTGCTTTCGACATGAACGTAAATTACGTCCAGCCGTATTCGCGAACGACTTACGCAAACGACGTAAAATTTCAAAACCTGACGCGGGAACAACGGCCATACTTAACATTAGCTACCCCTCATATAGCAGGGGTAACTATACGCCGGAAAAAGCCGAACGCAAACGACGTAAAAAAAAAGCCTTGGGGCGGTCGTTCCTTTCTGAATCGGCGTAACTCCTCATTTGCATATTCCTTGCGTAAACAAACGGAAGCGCCAACTAGCGGCCAGCGTGAAATTGCAGCCTAAGATCCGACGGTGTAAGTCACTTACACCTGTCGGATCTTAGGGATATCTATGCGTAACCTGATTCTATGAATCAGGCGCATAGATACGACCGTCGGAACTCAGAGATACGACGACGTATCAGGAGATACGCCGTCGTATCTCTTTCTGAATCTGGCCCAACATGTATTCATATCTGTAACAAAAATAGATAAGTTGTATCGACCAATATTAGATCATAGTTACAATGACACCTCCACATTGCATGCAACCCCTGCACACAAAAACAAACAAAAAATCAGCAGACATAGTTACATCAAATATAAGCATTGTTTTAACATGGTCATAATCAAATGTGCCATTACAAATCTATTAGTACAATATGTATACAGTACAGACTTATCCTAATTACAGAAGATAGTTAGACAACTAGAACACCGAATTTAAAAAAGAAAAACTTTACTATGATATAATATTGTTCAATACAACCTGTCTGTAATATGTATTATTGGTCAATACAATCTGTTTCTGTTACAGTTATGAATCCATTTTTGGCCAGATTCAGGTAGGACAGCGTAACTTTGTGCGGGCGTAGCGTATGATATTTACGCTACGCCGCCGCAAGTTAGGGAGGCAAGTGCTGTATTCACAAAGCACTTGCGTCCTAAGTTACGGCGGCGTAGCGTAAATGGGCCGGCGTAAGAGCGCCTAATTCAAATGAGGAAGAGGTGGGCGTGTTTTAGGGAAATTAAGCATGACCCCACGTAAATGACGTTATCAACAAACGGCGCATGCGCCATCCGTGGACGTATCCCAGTGCACATGCGTCTGATAGAATGCCTAAGATACGTTGAACACTGCCTACGACGTGAATGTAACTTACGCACAGCCCTATTCGCGTACGACTTACGCAAATGACGTAAAAAGATAGGCTTGTTCCGACGTCCATACCTTGCATGGGTTGCGCCACCTAGGGAGCAGCTTTATCTTTACGACGGCGTATCTCTTACATAAACGGCGTAACTAATTGTGACGGGCGCACGTACGTTCGTGAATCGGCGTATCTTGCTCATTTGCATATTCAACACGGAAAACAATGGAAGCGCCACCTAACGGCCAGTGTAAATTTGCACCCTAAGATACGACGGCGTAGGAGACTTACGCCGCTCGTATCTTAGCCAAATTTAAGCGTATCTGGTTTCCAGAATACGCTTAAATTTACGACGGCGTAGATTCAGAGTTACGACGTCTACTGATACGCCGCCGTAACTCTCTCTGAATCTAGCTAATTGTGTCTTTCCTGAAGAAGCAGGCGTTGGCATGTGAAAAGCATTGCATGTGAAGACCCCATTTTCCAGCTTCTTGACTATAATGAACGGGGTAAAATAATGGACGATATCCATGTATTAGACATATGTAACACTATTAACATGTGCAATGGACTTTTGTTCTCAATGATCAATTTTAAATGATGGAATCAAATGTTGTATTTGATATGTATGTGTATATATATATATATATATATATATATATATATATATATATATATATATATATATATATATATATATATATATATATATATTAGAGCTGCACGATTCTGGCTAAAATGAGAATCACAATTTTCTTGCTTAGAAGATAGATCACGATTCTCTCACGATTCTCGCGGCGTAACATGATCTTTCACATTAAAACAAAAAAAAAAATTGGGCTAACTTTACTGTTTTTTTATATTCATTGAAGTGTATTTTTTCCCAAAAAATTGCATTTGAAAGACCACTGGGCAAATACAGTGTGACATTAAATACTGCAGCAATTGCCATTTGATTGCCTAGGGTCTCTGCTAAAATATATATAATGTTTGGGGGTTCCAAGTTATTTTCTAGCAAAAAATATTGGGCCAAATTCTCAAAAACATGTGTAAATTTAGGATTATCTAACTTATGTCATTTAAGTTACGGCGCCCTAAGTTGGTGTCGTAAGTACCGTATTCTCAGTGCATTTGCGCACAAAACTGCGCCATCCTTAACTTAAGTTTCAATGCGTAAGGCGTGGTTATGGCAAGTGGGAATGAAGTGGGCGTGCTTCATTGTAATGAGCCGTGACCCCATGCAAATGAAGTGCCGGCCGTACTGCGCATGCGCGCACGAATCTGGACCTCAATGCGCATGTGCAGAACTTTGGTCAGCGCAATCAGTGAGATAGGTAAAAGGCCAAGCGTACTTAGTTTGAAGATCGCCCTGTGTCTAAATAGCCCCAGTCAAACACACTTCAATTGCAAAAGTATTTCCCTGTGTTCCCTTCCTAAAGCAAGTTGCTTCTGCTTTGAACGTTTGTCAGTGTTTGTTGGTAAGATTGGTTTGTGAGAAAAGTGTTTGTGGAGTTGGAGGTTATAGTTGGTGTTTGTTTTTGATAATTTGTTCTTTGTTTTGATTGTTTGCGTGTTTGTTTTTGATAAGTGTTTTTTTTTGGTTGTGTTTATATTTTTTGTTTTCCTTTTTTGCCTGTTTGTTTTCGAATTAATAGTAGCTGTCTGTATATTTTTTATTTTGGCTTGTTTGTATTTTCTTTGTTGTGTGTGTGTATTGTTGTTTGTTTTTTGGGTGAGTTCCCTGTTGCTGGGTGTTGTCTGTCATGGCTCCCAAGCGCAGGAAGCTTAATTTTACCCTGGCAGAGAAGCATATACTTGCTCAGGGCGTCATTAAATTTGGGCGATTTCTCCATGGCCCTGAGAGCCACACCACCACCCCGGCCAGGTGGAAGGAGATCCTTCAAAAGATCACCGATCGGATCAATGCGGCGGGGGGGGGGGGGAGACCAGGACCATCGCTGGAGTGCAAAAAAAAATAAATGACTTGAGGAGCGTGTCCCGGAACAAGCTGGCAACGCTGCATGCCCATACCAGGGGCACTGGAGGAGGGGGACCCTGCCCAGTCAGGATGAGTGAGGAGGAATGGGCAGTGGCCCAGTGTTTCCACCCACAGCAGGTGGTGGGCCTGCCTGGCTTTGACAATGATCCTCTTATGAGGACAGGTAATTTTTTTGAATTTCTATCTGGTGATTAGCATGTGTGGGTGGGGGAAGGGAAGATGTGCCAAGTGTATGGATCCAACAACCTGTGATTGTTTTGTGTTCTCCCCATCTGGCCAGGAGGTTGCAGCCCCATCTGGCCAGGAGGTTGCAGCCCCATCAGCCCAGGAGGTGGCAGCCCCATCAGCCCAGGAGGTGGCAGCCCCATCAGCCCAGGAGGTGGCAGCCCCATCAGCCCAGGAGGTGGCAGCCCCATCAGCCCAGGAGGTGGCAGCCCCACCAGCCCAGGAGGTGGCTGGCCCATCAGGTCAGGAGGTTGCAGGCCCATCAGGGCAGGCTGCTGCACCACCCCCAAGACAGGCTCATGCAGAGTCCCAAGAAGGGCAGGATTCGCCATGGGAGGGGAGTGCCCACAACTCCCCTAATTTGGATGTTGAGTGGGAGGAGGATGAGGGGGAGGAAGATGACAATATTCTGATTGGGCAGGAAATAATGATGGGCCAAGATATGACCTTTGAATCATCCCCTGAGGGAACCCCACAGGCGCCCAGAAGTCAGGCCACCATCATGGGTCGCCCCTTCCAACCCTCCTCCAACATGCAGCAGCACCCATGGCTCACTCCAACTCCTCCTCCAAGGCCACAAGCCTCAGGGGCAAGTAGGATGCCGACCCCTGAAAACAGGGGGGGGTTGGTGCGTCTGCCGGTCAGTCTGTTGAGGGACAATGTCCGGCAGACCCGCAGTCTGTCTGCAATACAAAAAACAATGAGCAAGGTGGAGCGCAGCCTGGGTGCAATGAGGGAGTCACTGGGTGACGTGGCCACCAACTCCGTGGGGGTCATCACCTGTTTGTGGGACCTGAGGAACGCCACAACAGGTGTGGCCCAGGAGGTGACTGCCCTCACCCAGGCTGTGCAGGCCAATACCCGGGCTGTGCAGGCCAATACGGCTGACATTACTTCCTGTCTGACAAGGATAGCCGTTGCCTTGGAGGGAAGGCCAGCAGGAGGACAGACACCAGGGGAGGCTGCTTCCTCCCCTGTACAGTCCCCCCCCTGAAAATACTCCCTCCCCTGCACAGTCCCCCCCCCCTGAAAATACTCCCTCCCCTGCACAGTCCCCCCCCCTGAAAATACTCCCTCCCCTGCACAGACCCCCCCCGTGAAGATCCCCCAGTCGGCCGTGGCCGTCCCCGTGGCCGTCCCCGTGGGCAGCCCAGAAGGAGCACTCGGCAACATCCCTAATTTGCAGGGGTACTTTTTTTTTTTTTTTACACTGTACTTATGATTTGGTTTATGTGTGTGAATGATGTGTGAATGTGGGGGGGTGGCATTCCTGAAAACATAAGGGTGTCACCCTCAGTTTTGGTGGAGTAGGGATCCCCAGGACCAGGGAGAAGTCATCCTAGGTTCCTGAATGGTGTATGAATGCACAGTGACATAATTGGAGCCGTGGCGGGGCGTTACTGCTCCCAAGTACCAAAGGGGGGGGGGGGGTACTTGGATCTAATCCAATTCGATTTGCATGTGATGTGTCTGTGCTAGGGACCACAGTGGCGTGCATTCATGCATTCTCATTGTGAGATAATTAATGTGCGTTTATTTATAAATAAAAATAAACATTCTCTTTGGCATATAAGTAATGTGCATTTATTTTGCAAAATAAAGATTTAAAGGTCACATAATCTCTGTGATTTGTTCTGGGCAAATCAAAAACAAAAATATAATTAGGATCCATTTACTGGGCAAAGATGCCTTCAGACAGTTGTCTCCTGATTGCCTGGCCCTCAGCAGACCGGGTAGAGGGGTTTGGGGGGGGGGGATTGCCTGGGTGGGGGGTTAGGTCAGGACATATCTCCACATGCATGCCCCTTCTTAATGCAAAATTGTGCAGTATGCAACATGCCCCAATAATTTTGCATACAAAGTCTGGGGAATACAATAGTGTACCCCCAGTCTTGTCAAGGCATCTGAATCTTGACTTTAGCATGCCAAAAGTCCGCTCTACTATAGCCCGGGTCTGGATGTGCACCTCATTGAATTTTCGTTCTCCGGGTGTTTGGGGGTTCCTAAAGGGGGTCATCAGGTGGGGTCCCAAGGCATATCCTGAGTCACCTGTAAGGGAAAAGACAGGAGGATATTAGTCATGCATGTGCCCCTTGTGATGTCTGCATCATGGGGGGGGCATACCTGACACCAATGTCACTCACCAATCAGCCAGCTGTCTCCATACACGTTCATCTCAAAGTCTCTGTAGATCTTGGTCTGCCTTAGGATGAAACTATCATGGCACGAGCCGGGAAACTTGGCACAAACGTGCCAGATGAGGCCATGTGCATCTACGATCATCTGGACATTGATCGAATGCCAGCCTTTCCTGTTTCTGAACAGGTGTTCAGTATCATGGGGGGGCTGGAGTGCCACATGGGTGCAGTCAATCGCCCCGATGGTCTTAGGAAAGCCAGCAATATTGTAAAAGTCTGTCATTGCTTGCACACGCTGGTCCTCCTGGGTGGGCATGACAAACTGGTTGCTCATGCGCCGCAGTATGGCAGGGACCACCTGATGTAGACATTTACTCATGGTTGACTGCACCATCCCAGCCACACCTCCAGATGCTCGCTGGAATGAGCCACTCGATAAAAAATGGAGGGTTGCCATCACTTTTTCAAGAGGTGTCAGGGCATGGGAACGTAGGGTTGGGGCGATTAGATCCTCATGAAGGAGTTGGGTGATCTCCAGGATGGCCTCCCTATCAAATCGGTAGTTGCCAATCACCTCATAAGCTGGCATTTGCCAAATATCACGGCGTGGCCGATAAACACGCGCCTGTGCCCTCATCCTCCTCCTCTGTGCCCTCCTCCTCCTCCTTTGTGCCTGTATGGCAGCAAGTGCCGTCAAAATCATCGCTGGTCCTGGCATTTTTAAACAACAACCTTCACAACTAGAGCTGTAACCTCTATTCACTACCTTCAGCAAACCCTTCCACAGCATGTGTAAAATTAGGGCTGGTTTTATAATGTGGAAATTTAGTCAGAAAAACTAACAGGTGCGCACAGGGCGGAAAATACGGCGCACACACTTAATTCTGAGAATCGCCCTAACTCCCTCATTTGCATCTTTGCCTATCAAAAACAGCGGCGAGCCTAACGTAATTTGCGCCCGGGAATGCGCAGGTGTAACTAATTTAAGTACGGCTGAAAATACGGAAATCTTTGCTTAAGTCGTTTTGACGATCGTGCGCAAATATACGCGCCGTGTAAATTTAGAAAAATGGAGTTAAGTCTGCGTATCTCTTTTGAGAATTTGGCCCATTGGTTTTAACTTAAGTGACAAGTGTCAGAAAAAGATTTGGACTTTAAGTGGTTAAACTTCCTGCATTTACACACAGAGTTTGCTCTAAGAAGGAAGTTAGTTACAATGTTTCATGTTGTTAAAAATTTGGCAGACTGCCCGATTTTTTCTTTACACACACAGAAGTTTATCCCTTTGATCTAAACTTGGCAGACTGCCCAGATATTTTCTTTTGACAGCTGAGTGAGCAGATAAAGTCTCTCTACTTGTTATATGAAAGAATCGGGAAACCCTGCATTGGTGATCATCAGGGTTTTTTTTTCAAGATCGCGATTTTTTAATGATTAATTGTGCAGCTCTAATATATATATACACTGTGTATATACAGTATAGTACCAAAAGTATCGGGATACCTGCCTTTACATGCACATGAACTTTAATGACATAATGGCATCCCAGTCTTAGTCCATAGCGTAGGCCTTTACAACAACTTTATGCTACAAGTAAGCCTATAATAAGGCTTACCTGTAGCAACCTGAGATATCCCCTGTGCCATGCATGTGCCAATGTCATCGGCACATGCGCACTAAAGCAAACTGAAGCGATGGCAAAAATGTGCCGTTGCTTCAGTCTGTGTGCCGTTACCTGGGGTTAAAAATACCCCAGATCTCTCATTTACCTTTAAAAGAAAAAAAAAAGTCATTCTGACTTTAGCAAAAAAAATATCCTGTCTATCTGGCCGAGGACCGGAAATAACGTTGGACGTTGCTCTGGTCCTCCAAGGACATAGAGCTGAGTGGGGGCACTGAACGCATCGGATCGGATCGGTTCCGAGCTTACCGACGGCTCGGGTAAGCTCGTAATTGACAGGGAAGCGGAATTGGGGTGGCACCTCTCCCGCCACCTATAAATGTGATCTTGTGGTGAATCTGCTGATGGGACCAATTTTATATGAAAGTCTGCCGCCTCAGGCCTCGTACAGACGACCCAACATGTCCGATGAAAACTGGGATCATTTGGTCTGATGGCTGTACACACCATCAGACCAAATTTCCCGCGGACAGACGACACGGTTACGACGCGGTGACGTGGCGGTGACGATGACGCGGCGACGTGCGCAAACCCGGAAGTTCAATGCTTCCACACATGCGTCGAATCACTTTGACGTCATGCGCGGGTTCTCGGGCCAGCATACTGACCATCGGACATTTCCGGCGGACATGGTTCCAGCGGACATGTTTCTTAGCTTGCTAAGAAACAGTTGTCTGCTGGAAACCTGTCCGGTCGGCCGGAAAATTGTCCGGTCGGCCCTACACACGACCGAACATGTCTGCTGAAACTGGTCCGACGGACCAGTTTCAGCGGACATGTTCGGTCGTGTGTACGAGGCCTAAGGGAAAAAAACATACTGGGGGGGTTATGGTTTGACGTAATGTATTTTACGTCAAAATCATTATGTAAAATCCCAGTTAGACAGTCAGCAAGTGGTAGTACAAGTTGTCATTTGCACCTGAAATCCCATTTTAAAGATTCTCTGTTTATATATTTCTTCTCCTTACACTGTCTATTTAGGGCATTTTTTCATTTTATACCTGCACTCAGGGAATGCAAATCAGACCAAAGCTTGGTACCCACATCTGGTTACCATTCCCTAGTTTGTATTGAGCCCATAAACAGCAGTGGGGTGGGGGGTGTAAAATCATTATATTTTCCAATAATAGCCACGTTGGTTAGACTGCCCAACAAATGTTTATTCATAAAAATGTTCTTATTTTATTAACATCTACTAATCCATCTATATCACCTATCAATTATTTTTTTACAAGGCACAACAAAATAATTCCAAAACCTTCAGCATAGGTAAAGATGTGCTATAAAATGTTTTGAAATCTTTGTCATACAGATTGCTGATCTAGGGGAGATTTTTTTTTGTTTTTCAAAAAAAATTGTTTTATGTTTTTGTTTTGTTTTTTAAACCCAACACAGCAGAGCAGAGACAGATTCCATTACTTCAGGTTATTCTAATTTTCCTTGCTTGATGTCACCTTCCTAATCATCTCTGTTCTCAAAGTTTAAATTATGTGAAACTAGAAATTCTAGGGACAATTATAAAAAGATGCCAACACTTATTAAAATATTCCATGCCCCAGTGCACCTAGTAAATGGCTGCTGTATGTACATAATAAGGAAATTGTCACTGGTAATTGTGAATCAGCACTAAGCGTGTGTTTATTATGGAGTGATAAGTAGAATACATTCCAGATCAAAACTATTTACTATCATCACACTTGATGAAAACAAAAAAATATGGTATTAATAATGCCACTTCTTCTTGCCAAAAAAACATGAATATTTCTATGTGCAGAAGGTTCTTTTGGTCAAGACGAGAGATTATTATTCTAGCCACTAGGGGCAATGTTTAATTGGCATTAATGTTTTGCTATAGCAACATGGCACGTGTATATGCAAATGAGCTCAATCTCTGTATAATTAATTATAGTCATACTGAATATTTAGCTGGATACAGATAAATAGTAGAATGAGGCCAGAAAATGATACAATAATATACCAAGATAAATAATGACATGCTTTCTCCTAGGAAGACATTGTGGCCCAGATTCTCGTAGGAGATACGACGGCGTATCTCCAGATACACCGTCGTATCTCTGAGTCTGAGCCGTCGTATCTTGGCGCCTGATTCAAAGAATCAGATACGCCAGAATTTTGCTAAGATACGACCAGCGTAAGTCGCCTACGCCGTCGTATCTTAACTGCATATTTACGCTGGCCGCTAGGAGCGTGTACACTGATTTACGCCTAGAAATATGTAAATCAGCTAGATACGCCAATTCACCAACGTACGCCCGGCCGTCGCATTACAGATACGCCGTTTACGTTAGGCTTTTCCCGCCGTAAAGTTACCCCTGCTATATGAGGCGTACCAATGTTAAGTATGGACGCCGGAACAGCGTCAAATTTTTCACATTTTACGTTGTTTGCATAAGTCGTTCGCGAATAGGGCTGGGCGTCATTTACGTTCACATTGAAAGCATTTGCTTCTTGCGGGTTAATTTGGAGCATGCGCACTGGGATACCCCCACGGACGGCGCATGCGCTGTTAAAATTAAAATGTCATTTACGTCGGGTCAAGTAAAATTAACATACACGCCCACATCTTTAACATTTGAATTCCGCGCCCTTACGCCGGGAGATTTACGCTACGCTGCTGTAACTTTAGAGGCAAGTGCTTTGTGAATACAGCACTTGCCTCTCAATGTTGCGGCGGCATAGCGTTAATACGATACGCTACGCCGGACTAAAGTTACGATCCACTAAGTGGATCTGGCCCTGTATGTTTTACTATAAAGGTAATGTATAGTTTTTTTTTCTTTTATCTACCTGTATAGGAGACCAGCTTCATATTAAAAATACAGTATTAACAATATGCATTAATGTTTTAATATCCTTGTGTGCATGTATTGTTTGCACTTATACTGTATGTACACAGGGACAGACATATTTGTCCATTAAAGTGGTTGTACACCCTGTACAGACACTTTTACCTACAGGTAAGCCTAGATTAAGGCTTACCTGTAGGTGTTTATGAATATCTCCTAAATCTCTGCGGTTTAGAAGATATTTACAATAGAGACGTGCACCGATGTCTACGGCACATGCGCCGTACACAACGGCGCAGGCGCACTTTAGAAACGGCAATCGTGCATGTCGCCGGCCGGTGCTGTGTATCTATCTTTTTATCTGTCTGTCTCTCTATCTATCTGTCTATTTTTTTCTACGAAAGTGAAATTTTACCTTTAACGATTTCAAACTGATTCTCAGCAGGTGTGACTTGCAGTCAGTCATATTTTACTTGCCTCCCTTGTCTGACTTTTGCCCACCCAAAGAAACATTGGAAGGACCAAGGTCTCCCCACAGCGTGGAGGAGTGATATGTGGATACTGTCTATTACATTAAATTCTCCTCTGTATTAGATCCTTTACTTGCTCATCATGTGTAACTATATATATGCCACAACAAAGCTAATATGGGTTAAATGTTCTGCATTAAGATATTACAATTTTATGCTATAAAATCATTTCACTTGTGAAATTCTACTGCATGTGACTGGCATATTGTAATAGGTTAATCTATTTAATGGTCGGTAATTGTTCCAGATAGCCCACATTTTTTTGCCAGAAGCTTGAAGCAGGTTTGTAGCAGCCGCAGGCAGCATACATCAAGGAAAACTTCAATTACTGGACCAAGACATGCCTGGCAAGGTGAAAATAAGTCTTTTGGGCTCAGATATCAAGTCTTCCCCAGCTATCATATGTGTGAGCTACACGTCGTATTATAGAAGGAGTAACCCATTACTGCTCATCGAGAGGTCACAGTGGATTGTGCTGCAGAACAAGCCTGTCAGCTTATCATAGCTTATTAGGTTTGTCAAAGTGCCATCTTCACATGAAAGAATATATTGTAATATAGAGAAATTTTCATTTAATAATTAAATCAGAAAACTAGAGACACATTTTCATTTGCAGACCAAGAAGCATTTTGAAGATGAGTAGGCTTGTGATGTTCTGGGTCTGTTATCTAATAACATGTCTTTATCTGTTTTCCAGGAGAAGAAATCTGGCCATGCTCTTTCCCTTCTATACCGCCAGTAAACGCTCTGCCCTGGAGGACAGTACCTGGACACTTTTTAACGTCACAAAGAGGGACGGATCCCTCTTATTGTCCAAGTGGAACCTAATATCATACCATAACTTCAGAGTAAATATTGGTTGTCTGGATGGCAGTGGCTTCTCTATTAGGAACCTCTGTGGGGACATCTAGGGCCCTGTGGTGGTGAAGCTGTGAAAACATTTATCTCTCCCGCAATACCCCTGAAGAAAGGTTGTGACCTGAAACGCGTTGAGTAGAGTGGAGACATCATGATTTAATATACCGTATATACTCGAGTATGAGCCAAGTATTTCAGCAAATTTTTTTGTGCTGAAAATGCCCCCCTCGGCTTATACTCGAGTCACCTTTTTCCGCCCGATCTCCCAGATTTTGGGGGCCAGGTACCAACATACCATGTAAACTTGGCACACATGTAGCTCCATTCTTCATCTACAAGTGTACAATGTTTGTTGTCCCGAGGACCTATGGCCGGGGAGCACCGATTTTTCTAAACCAGGCACCCCTTCCATAGACTCCCATGTTAAACAGTAATTTCTCAGATGATTTTGGGGACTTGGTAGCGGCCGGTCGTAGGTCCCCTGGATCCGGATCTTGACACACATATAGCCCCATTTATCCCCTATAAGTGTGCAAAGTTTGTTGTCTGGAGGACCTACGGCTGGGGAGCACTGATTTTTTTTAAAGCCGTGCACCCCTTCAATAGACTCCCATGTTAAACGTCAGTCTAGTCATGGACACAGTGAGGCATGGACACAGTGAAGCATGGACACAGTATGGCCTCGTACACACGACCGAGTTTCTCGGCAAAAACCAGCAAGAAACTTGCTGGGAGATATTTTTTTCCCGAGGAAACCGGTCGTGTGTACATTTTCGTCAAGGAAACTGTCGAGAAACTCGAAGAGCCAAAAAGAGAGCAAGTTCTCTATTTCCTCGATGGGAGTCTGATTTGGCTTGTCGAGATCCTCGACGGGCTGGTTTTCGACGAGAAACTCGGATGTCTGTATGCTAAGAAACCCACGCTTGCTCAGATTAAAGTATGAGACGGGAGTAAAAGTAGCATTTGTAATGGAGATAACACATTTTTCGCAAACACATGAGATAACACATTTTTCGCAAACACATGAGATTAGCAAAAGCAGCCCCAAGAGTTGTGCCAGTGGAATTGAACTTCCCCTGCCGTTGTATGTGTTGTATGTCACCGCGTTTGAGAACGAGGAGATGTTGGCTTGACTGTGTGTACGCAAAGCAAGCTTGTAGTGTTCCTCGACAAGCCTAACAATGAACTCGACAAGGAGAACAATGTGTTTTGCCCGTTGAGTTTCTCGGTCGTGTGTACGAGGCCTGAGGCGTGCACATGGACACATTGAGGCAAAGTGAGGCATGCAGATGGACACCCTAGGCTTATACTCGAGTCAATACGTTTTTCCCATTTTTTTGTGGTAAAATTAGGTGCCTCGGCATATATTCGGGTCGGCTTATACTCGACTATATACGGTACATATTTTCACAAGATGCATGTAATTTAAGCCATGGGTTTTATCCTGTATGTACATTGGAATTTTTTTAATATGAATTAATAAATGTATGCATTTTAAATAATTTAATTGGTGTGCTGTTTGCCTTTAAAGTTCCGATCACCAGTGGTGGTTTCTTTTTTTCTATACTTACCTGGGATGTCGGCAACAGACCCCAGGTTTTGGAAAAGTGGAAACATTTCCTTCTATACCGCCAGTGGACCACTTTGAATCCTGTCTATTATTCATCTATGGTCCTCTCAGCAGTAAGACAAATAGAAGTGGGACTATAAAGTAGTAATGTAAGGCCCCTTTCACACAGGGCGGACTCTGTCCAAGCGGATTTTCTTGCTCAGCTGGGATCTCTCCATTGATCTCCACTGAGCAGGAGGGTGACAGCTCCATGTCCGCTGCACTATGCAGACAGATAGCGAGCGTATCCCCATCCAAGTGTTTTTATCGGATCAATGCCAGGGGGGGACAGTCGCTTCCCCATAGAGAACAATAAGTGGTCTAATCCGGTCCACCAGAAAAACGGACAGGCGGACCCGATTGGTCCGCTGTTGATAATGGGGACTAAGTCATGATGATGTCTATCACAACTCACAAGTCACTTCAAATACTCGCAAAAAATCCTAAACCATGTCCTGTTTGTTCTTTTAAATCCTCTACTGTTCATTCTATATTATTTTCCCAGCGCCAGGCTTGCTCTCACACCTCACGTGTTTTTTCTCCTGTTTATATTTGGTTCTCTCACCAAAATTGCTTCTCTTTTATACCCATAATACTTTCTGATGTTTTTGTCTTCATGCCCTTAACCACTTCCCTACCGCACGCTGTTATATGACGTTCTTGACTTTCAGGGGGGACATCTGAATGATGCCTGCAGCTACAGGCATCATTCATTAGCACAGATGGGGAAATACTTTCATGGCATATACTTTCATTGTATTACATCAGCATTTTAATAGCAATACAAACAATTGTTCTATTTGACAATCCACTAGAAACTTACTTGATAAATCTCTTTTCATATTGTGAGTGTTGCCTGTCTGCTGGACATCTCTTTCCACCACCTCCTGGATTCCCAGCATGCTTTGCAGCTTCTCCTCTGCTGTTTACTTTCTATTTCCAAGGACTATATATCCCATGGTACATTGCTGCCTGCAAGCAGTGATTCCTGTACTGACTCTGCCTCCTGAAACCCCTCCAGCACCTCTGTAGATCAGAAGGCAGGCTCTGTGAAATGTGTGACACAGCAGTGCCCAGTCACAGGACATAGTGAATGCATGTCACAGAATTCATGGAAGTGAATGTGTGGGGATCTTCACAAAGTAAGTTTACAAATTTGAAGATCATTCAAATTAATAAGAGCAGACTGAAAATTATTGAAACACAATGTGGAAATTAATATATTATTTTACATTTTGATCATTGATGTACTTTTTTTTATAGGCATCCCATCATTAATAACCCAAATAAAGTATACATATGTTTGCTAGTGGATATGAATTCTATATATATATTTTTTTTATACTTACGATTTAGAAAATCCTCTTCTGGCTGTTGCCATAATGATTGTGGGCATGTGAAGCCCAATCACCTCTTCCTGGATTAGCGAAAGGGAGGTGCATGCTGAGTAACCAGCGTTCACCTCTCAATCTCGCACATGTGCGATGCTCTGGTGGCCATGATGCCAAATGTTAAGCAAGTTGCCATAACAACGGGCGGCGACGGAGGAAGGTCCCGCTCCGTTGTTATGGCAACATGTCGGGAAATAACGCAATTTTTTCTCACAGTACTGCCCAGTGACTCCTGGGAAATGTGAGCACAGGCGATGGAGGAAGCGATGCAGAGTGCTGCGGACCTGAAAATGGCAAATTAGGAGCCACCACCACCAGTGGTGGTACTTCCATAGAGGGCGCAGGAGCAACGCCCCCTCTCTCCTGCACCTGTCAATCAACAATGCATTGCATGCATTGCATGAATCTATCTATTGTCGCTGCTGCCGCCCCCGTCCGGCCCCTTGTCGAGCGCCGGCCATCTGAATTACTGCAGTGGGTGGTGTTTTGGAAGTGCCTGATTAGAGCCAGAGGCTCTAATAGGCTTCCTGGTTAGAGCATGTGGGCTCTACTATGCTTCCAAATTGTTAAACAGCGGGCACACTGCTGTGTGTTTGCTGTTTACACAGTGCTGTGTTAGGGAATCGCTTCCCTAACACTGACCCGCCGCTCAGCCAGTCAGGTGCACCGTCACCTGATTGGCTGAAGCGACAGGCGCTGTGATTGGAAGCCTATCAGGCATCCAATCAAAGCAGAGATGACATGAAGAGGACGGGAGAAGACATCGAGGACTCAAAGGAAGTGTGGAGGACTGCACTGACCTGAGAAAGGAAAGTCCCGGGCAGGGGGCAAACAGGCAGCATTTGATGGGGCAAACTGGCGGCTATTGATGGGACAGACTGGCGGCATTTGATGGGGCAAACTGGCGGCGTTTGATGGGGCAAACTGGCAGCATTTGATGGGGCAAACTGGCAGCATTTTAATGGGGCAAACTGGCGGCGTTTGATGGGGCAAGCTGGCAACGTTTGATGGGGCAAACTGGCAACGTTTGATGGGGCAAACTGGTGGCATTTGATGGGACATAATGGCGGCTATTGATGGGGCAAACTGGCGGCAATTGATGGGGCAAACAGGCAGCAATTGATGGGCACAGTAGCTGCATTTGAAGGCACAGTGGCGGCAATTGATGGTCACAGTAGCTGCTTTGATGGGCACCGTGAGGCTGCAATTGATGTTTTTTTTTTCAATTTGTTTGCGGCTCCCAAAAATTTTGAGCACCAGCCACCACTGACCACCACATAGCAAAAGGGCATTTCTGGTGAGTTAAAAAAAATGTTTCACTCCAAATGTTTGCTAATACTAGTAAAGGACTGTGCAAATGTAAAAATGTTTTTCAGGGTGGAACTCCACTTTAAGAATCCTATAGATTATACTATGGGACAAACGTCTCATATCACTTAGGGCAGAAATGACTCTAGATCTCGATGAGGATATATTATTAAGCAAAATGTGAGTGACTGCCAGGAAGAAAAGAGCGTCAACATGTTTCACATTAGGAAATTAAACATTTATAATGAAAATAAATGCAAGATGTAGTGTGGTGTCAAAATATTAACAAAATATAATTCAGTGTTAGGAATAATGGTCAGCTGTTGCCAAATAATTCTGCCAAGCAGGCTTCTCCCTCTACCTCATTGGCACCTGCTGGAACATATGGTCTGTATCCCCGCTGGTGGGCAGAGTATAAATGCCCTGCAATGAGTCTGGATTTTAGATGGAAGGAATTATGCTGGCATCACTGGAGTTTGTTCACTTAAATTAGACCAGCCAGAGTGGATAAAAGTAAATGGTTTTAATAAAACAGTGTTTTTGTTTCCAAAGGGTATTGTATGTTTTAACATCTTTTTTTTTTTACCTTAAAATTATTGTAAAGTCTTTTATTTTTATTTTGCTAAAATAAAAAAAAAAGCTATACTTACCTTCTTTGTACAAGGGTATTGCACAGGGCAGCCCCAAACCTCCTCTTCTGGGGTCCCCCACCAGCGCTGTCCATTACTCTTCCCTTATAAGCAAACCACTTTATAGTGACACTAAGGCTGCATTCGCTCTTCAGCATTTGAATTCCAGGCAGATTTGCTGCGATTCTGCCCGCGATTTAAAAGTGCCGATGTGTGAATGACAAATCTCACATTTGAGATGCCATTCATTTTAATGACACCTCAAATTGCGGTGCGGGTCTTCCGCGATAAATCAAGCTGCAATTGCGACAACCCGCATTGCATTAAGCATTTCGCTTAAAAAAGTTCAGGAGCTACTTTTGGGCGACGTGCTTTATGCGCTGGGGGTTACCGTGATTGCAGTGCGATTTTTGGTGTTATTCCAATGAATGGCATCTCAACAGGGGCGGCCTGTCCATTAAGGGTGCATGGGCGCCGCCCCCCATCCATCTCCACCTCCCTCTATCCATGCATCGGCTCCTTTCAGGATGCTGGATACCTGGATTTCAATGCGGGGTGGGTGTTTTTTTGAAGCACCAATTAGAGCCAGAGGCTCTAATAGGCTTCAAAATAGGGTGGGCTCGGGGCGCAGAGATCATGCTCACAGCTCACCCAGGTGTGTTAGTGAATGAATATTAGCTATTGTAACACTGATCCTCCTCCCGGCTAATCAGGAAGCGGGTTTTGACATCCATCACCCCGATTGGCTGAAAGGACAGGCAATCCTATTGGACCCCTAGGAGGAGGAGAGGAGCCACATGCTGGAAGCCGCCAATGGAGGAGAGGACATGGAGTCGCTTCCCGCCACCTGCCTAGATGGGGTAAGTGCCAGACCGACCGGCAAACAGCAGGAAGGGAGGTGCTGCCTGCCACTAAGGGGGGGTTAGGTGGCTGTTTTTTGCCCCCCACCCCCCAAAAAAACACCAGTTGCCACTGCATCTCAAATGTGAGTACCGCGATTTGTCATTCAGACATTAAATTCAAATAGTGGGCAGAATCGTGGCAAATCTGCCCGCGATTCAAAAGGCTGAAATGTGAATGCAGCCTAAAAAATATCCTTATTCTCCAAAGATAATCCAGTCACATCCACTGCTTAATGGCCCTGTAATTTTTTTTAATGCAATTATTTCTTTCTGTGTATCTATGCCTCCATTATCATCCTCTGTGAACTCCCAATATTCTCCCTTCACTTTATTTGTTTGGAACTAGCAATACACATTAGGGCACTTTCACACCGATCCCTAGCAAAAACACGGTAAAAGACAACAGTAACAGAATTTAGCGACATTTTAAGGAATAACTGTGCCAAAATGTAGAAAATGGCTTTCCCTTCCCCCCTCTACAAAAATGTATTCTGGCCTTAGAGATGCATGTATTCCCTCTGTTGCATTGCCTGGCCTGAACAGAAAATAAAAAGACAGCAGATCATCAAAGAGTGTGTCCATCTAAAGCTGGCCATAGACAGGTTGTTTTTTTTTTTTTTTCATTCATCCACACAAGTGAAGTCAACAAAAGTTTTAAATCATGTTCCTTTGACAGAAGTTTATCAAATGATTAAGTTCTGTCCTGTCCCTGCCGAAATTGAATTTCGGTCTGTCTAAGGCAAGCTTAAAGTTTCAATAAACCCAGGACCCTGCATTCACTATATCTGGTCTCCCACAGTACACAGAACATGGAAATGCAATTATTTTAGTAAATATAAACTGCTAAATACTTTTTCTCATCAGCAGTCTTGTGACTTCTATGAGTGTCTGGTTAAAGCTTGTAGGAGGAGTTTTCATTCTCCCATGGTTGTCCTATGAGAATGCAGAACCCCTGACCCTCTGTCTGGACAGTGCTGATTGGCCCCCTGTGCTGATCACATGCATAATAATAAAACTCTCTAGCATTACACACCAAACTGAGCATGTGCGGCCTGTCCCCTGGCTCTGTAAATATCAGGAAATATATTGGAGTCAGTGGAAGAAGGAGATGATCAGAGGAGACAGGATGGAACAGACTTTTTACACAATGCAGAGGATTAACCATAGTGAGTATAACAGGCATGCTTTATTGCATATACAGACTGGTTTTACTGTTGTGGGTTTAGTAATGCTTTAAGGACATCAAGGCTGCTATTTTGTTTTATAGGGTGGGAGGGGAAATCATTGGGGCAGTTTATTTGAAATTTTTAATTAAAAATTAAGTGAAATTTCTGAGGTCGGCTGACTTTAGTCATCCAATTGTGTAATTATTTGGTATAGAAAGGGAACACAGCTTCACCATATTCACTAAGCTAACCCTTGATGACGTGCACGGCACGAAACATATGTCGGCGGCTTCCTTCTGGTCACCACGCACCCAGCTGATCTTGGAACTTGTCACCGCTGTACAGCCCGCCGCACAGCCCAGGACCATCCCAGTTTCCTGAACCATCTGAGCGACGTTCTCCAAAGAGAGATACCACGTCAGCAGTCCCAGTGCCGGGTAGGCACCCACTCAAGTAAGAGGCCAATCAGCAATCTTTAAAATGTCTTTTAAATAAATG
Source organism: Rana temporaria (assembly GCF_905171775.1). NCBI lineage: Eukaryota > Metazoa > Chordata > Amphibia > Anura > Ranidae > Rana > Rana temporaria. The sequence goes on along the minus strand of NC_053496.1, from coordinate 68,227,332 downwards.
GTAATACATGATGAGTTTCCCTCTCTGTTTTTTGTGGCTTTCTATACCGGTATCGCAATTGAAGCTATTGTTCCAGCTATTGTCGCATAGTGCGCAGGCACTCACCCTGCTCAGCTTATATGATATATGAGCTTATATGACCTACTTTTCACTAAGTGGTCCAATTGTTGTGGTAAGCGCATTTGATTATCCAGAGCACTTCGGGTGAAGTCGAATAGTTGGTGAAGGCTGTTTTCTATCATCTGGAAATCTGATTGCATGATCACCTATAGAAGAAATTAATTTTCCTATATTTTTCCTATATGAACTTTATTTTCACAGTTTTTTATGATGTATTTTTTCACGGTCTAGTAGGAGATTTTTATACACAGTATTTATGTTTTATGACTAATATCATATACCGTATATGCTATATATTGATTGAAGCATTAACTTTTTTTGTCATTGGTTTATAATAGATTTATTAATTTATGTGAAATATATTACCTACCGTCTATCACGGCAGGTATCTTAATAATTATTTAGCGCCCTCTATAGCACCTTCAAAGCTAAAAATGTACTTTGAATAGGCTGTACGTATTTTGTAAATCAACCCCACTGTCTACATTTTACATTCAAAGTAGAGATACACTTTAAAGTGATCCTAAACTTAAAAATTAACATTTGCTACGATATACAGAACATCTAGAAATGTTAATAGTGCCTAAGCAATGACAAATATCAATGTACAGTTTAATAGGGGAAAGGATTAGTTGCTGAATAATTGAGCCTATCACATCTTATTATTTCACAGGGTTACCTGGTAATAATGGCATCATAATAGGAAAACCCACCTGTACATTAAACATATAAACACTTTAAGAACCAAAACACAGCCTTCATACTGTATCTCCAACCACATCCTTCACAGCACTATGCTTATTATTATAGTACATGTGCTCTTTAAAGGTTTTAGCTGCTGACTATAGAAACTACAGGTATTTGCTTTGTGGGTTAAACCGATATAAAGTCATACAGCGTTCCAAGATGAATTTACATCACAGACATTGTGCCTGTCTTACATATATTTATCTAAGATATTGATTCAATTTCTCTTCACTCTATCTTCAGTTGAAAACCCAGTGCTATCTATCAGTATCTTCCTTTGAAGCTGGGTATTTTGTACAGAAGAGTTGATTCCAGTACCGGCATCCTGTTGCCAGTATGTTCAGACGCAAGAATTGTTGATCTTCAGCACAGAATATTCTGACTGGGAGATGTGATTATGTAAACAATGGTTTTACTGTTACATTAGGGAGGATTAGTGTTGGGATTACGGTGATGGTAAAAGAGGAAGTAAACCCTGATGGGTTTTACTTCATCTTTGTTTCCCTGCAAAGGTAAAGCCTAATGAGCTACTATGCATCGCATAGTAGCCCATTATGTGTCACTTACCTGAAACCAAAGCCTGCGATGCAGGGATGAACTGCCCACCGGGAGTACCGGGACAAGGGTTAATGTTAAGGATACTGAGAGGTTTAGTGTTAGGAATACAGAAAAGATTGGTAATAGGGTTCATTTTAGGGATACAGGGAGGATTCGTTAGCGTTAAAGGAACACTAAAGGTTTGTTTTTTATTAGATCAATTGATTGCTGTAAGCTAGAACATTTAAATATCACTTACCTCGTTTTTCCTTTTGACCTCCAAAATACAGTAATCCAGGTTTGAAAATGTCATTTCCTGTCACTCCTCTTCTTGCTTTCCACCAGCATCTGAGCCGTTTTGCATGGTGGAAAGCAGAATGTGCTCACCCCCTCCCAGGGATGGACTGGCCATTGGGACTACACGGAGTTTCCCGGTGGACCGATGGCTCAGTGGGCCGGCTTTAAAAACAGCGGACTGCCGCTCCCTCGGCTCCTCTTTCTCTCCCTTCCCGCATCGCTCACCTCCTCTCCCTTCCCGCAATGCTCACCTGGGGGGAACAGAGAAGCAGGGGGAGGACCAGAGGAGCAGGGGGGATGTCAGAGGAGCATGGGGGAGGGGACAGACAGCTGACTCAACAGTTATGGCCTGGGAGTGTCTCACCTCTGCCTAATCTTGTCCCGTAAGGGGGAGCACCGAACTGATTCTTTGCCCCGGGTAAAATAATGTCTAGCTTCCCCACTGGTACTTCCTATAAGAATACCAGTACCAGCCGCTTTACTCTAATAAAGTAGAACCCCTAGTGGCTAGTGAAGGGGGAGAGGGGGCTTGGGTGGCGGGGGGAGGGAGAAGTACGGCCGCCATGGGAGAGACCTGTCAAAGTGGGCCAGTCTGGATGAAGTCCAGGGCGAAATTTTTGTCCCAGTCCAGCCCTGCCCCCTCCCTATGACTACAGCCCTGCATGAAGATGCTCTCTTATCCCACACAGGCATGGAGGCTAAGCCTAATGGGAACTGTAGTTCCCATGAGGCCGTGATGTAGCGAGAATGAATGCGCACCGCAAACCAGGAAGTCAGTGAGAATAACGATTCAGGAGTGCTGGAGGTGAATAAAACAGCTCGATTTCAACAGGTATCAAACTAGTTATAATGCAAAACATTACTTTTTACTTTATCAGCTACTGTCAGACTTTAATGTAAGAGGAAAATATTTTTGTCTTTACAACCCCTTTAAGGACACAGAGAGCATTAGTGTTAGGAATACAGAAAAGTCTGGTATTAGGGTTACGGAAGAGGTTAGTGTTAGAGATTCAGAGAGGGTTAGTGTTATGGTTAGTGTTAGGGATAGAGATACATGAAGGATTATTGTTAGGGGTACAGGAAGCTCTGTGCTAAAACCAACAGCATCCATCTCCTTGCACAAACCTATGTCCTATGAGAATGCAGAACCCCTGACCCTCTGTCTGGACAGTGCTGATTGGCCCCCTGTGCTGATCACATGCATAATAATAAAACTCTCTAGCATTACACACCAAACTGAGCATGTGCGGCCTGTCCCCTGGCTCTGTAAATATCAGGAAATATATTGGAGTCAGTGGAAGAAGGAGATGATCAGAGGAGACAGGATGGAACAGACTTTTTACACAATGCAGAGGATTAACCATAGTGAGTATAACAGGCATGCTTTATTGCATATACAGACTGGTTTTACTGTTGTGGGTTTAGTAATGCTTTAAGGACATCAAGGCTGCTATTTTGTTTTATAGGGTGGGAGGGGAAATCATTGGGGCAGTTTATTTGAAATTTTTAATTAAAAATGAAGTGAAATTTCTGAGGTCGGCTGACTTTAGTCATCCAATTGTGTAATTATTTGGTATAGAAAGGGAACACAGCTTCACCATATTCACTAAGCTAACCCTTGATGACGTGCACGGCACGAAACATATGTCGGCGGCTTCCTTCTGGTCACCACGCACCCAGCTGATCTCGGAACTTGTCACCGCTGTACAGCCCGCCGCACAGCCCAGGACCATCCCAGTTTCCTGAACCATCTGAGCGACGTTCTCCAAAGAGAGATACCACGTCAGCAGTCCCAGTGCCGGGTAGGCACCCACTCAAGTAAGAGGCCAATCAGCAATCTTTAAAATGTCTTTTAAATAAATGGTAATACATGATGAGTTTCCCTCTCTGTTTTTTGTGGCTTTCTATACCGGTATCGCAATTGAAGCTATTGTTCCAGCTATTGTCGCATAGTGCGCAGGCACTCACCCTGCTCAGCTTATATGATATATGAGCTTATATGACCTACTTTTCACTAAGTGGTCCAATTGTTGTGGTAAGCGCATTTGATTATCCAGAGCACTTCGGGTGAAGTCGAATAGTTGGTGAAGGCTGTTTTCTATCATCTGGAAATCTGATTGCATGATCACCTATAGAAGAAATTAATTTTCCTATATTTTTCCTATATGAACTTTATTTTCACAGTTTTTTATGATGTATTTTTTCACGGTCTAGTAGGAGATTTTTATACACAGTATTTATGTTTTATGACTAATATCATATACCGTATATGCTATATATTGATTGAAGCATTAACTTTTTTTGTCATTGGTTTATAATAGATTTATTAATTTATGTGAAATATATTACCTACCGTCTATCACGGCAGGTATCTTAATAATTATTTAGCGCCCTCTATAGCACCTTCAAAGCTAAAAATGTACTTTGAATAGGCTGTACGTATTTTGTAAATCAACCCCACTGTCTACATTTTACATTCAAAGTAGAGATACACTTTAAAGTGATCCTAAACTTAAAAATTAACATTTGCTACGATATACAGAACATCTAGAAATGTTAATAGTGCCTAAGCAATGACAAATATCAATGTACAGTTTAATAGGGGAAAGGATTAGTTGCTGAATAATTGAGCCTATCACATCTTATTATTTCACAGGGTTACCTGGTAATAATGGCATCATAATAGGAAAACCCACCTGTACATTAAACATATAAACACTTTAAGAACCAAAACACAGCCTTCATACTGTATCTCCAACCACATCCTTCACAGCACTATGCTTATTATTATAGTACATGTGCTCTTTAAAGGTTTTAGCTGCTGACTATAGAAACTACAGGTATTTGCTTTGTGGGTTAAACCGATATAAAGTCATACAGCGTTCCAAGATGAATTTACATCACAGACATTGTGCCTGTCTTACATATATTTATCTAAGATATTGATTCAATTTCTCTTCACTCTATCTTCAGTTGAAAACCCAGTGCTATCTATCAGTATCTTCCTTTGAAGCTGGGTATTTTGTACAGAAGAGTTGATTCCAGTACCGGCATCCTGTTGCCAGTATGTTCAGACGCAAGAATTGTTGATTTTCAGTACAGAATATTCTGACTGGGAGATGTGATTATGTGAACAATGGTTTTACTGTTACATTAGGGAGAATTAGTGTTGGGATTACAGTGATGGTAAAAGAGGAAGTAAACCCTGATGGGTTTTACTTCATCTTTGTTTCGCTGCAAAGGTAAAGCCTAATGGGCTACTATGCATCGCATAGTAGCCCATTATGTGTCACTTACCTGAAACCAAAGCCTGCGATGCAGGGATGGACTGGCCACCGGGAGTACCGGGACGAGGGTTAATGTTAAGGATACTGAGAGGTTTAGTGTTAGGAATACAGAAAAGATTGGTAATAGGGTTAATTTTAGGGATACAGGGAGGATTCGTTAGCTTTAAAGGAACACTAAAGGTTCGTTTTTTATTAGATCAATTGATTGCTGTAAGCAAGAGCATTTAAATATCACTTACCTCGTTTTTCCTTTTGACCTCCAAAATACAGTAATCCAGGTTTGAAAATGCCATTTCCTGTCACTCCTCTTCTTGCTTTCCACCAGCATCTGAGACGTTTTGCATGGTGGAAAGCAGAATGTGCTCACCCCCTCCCAGGGATGGACTGGCCATTGGGACTACACAGTTTCCCGGTGGACCGATCGCTCAGTGGGCCGGCTTTAGAGACAGCGGACTGCTGCTCCCTCCGCTCCTCTGTCTCTCCCATCGCTCACCTCCTCTCCCTCCCCGCAGCGCTCACCTGGGGGGAACAGAGAAGCAGGGGGAGGACCAGAGGAGCAGGGGGGAGGGGACAGACAGCTGACTCAACAGCTATGGCCTGGGAGTTTCTCACCTCTGCCTAATCTTGTCCTGTAAGGAGGAGCACAGAGCTGATTCTTTGCCCCGGGTGAAATAATGTCTAGCTTCCCCACTGGTACTTCCTATAAGAGTACCAGTACCAGCTGCTCTACTCTAATAAAGTAGAACCCCTAGTGGCTAGTGAAGGGGGAGAGGGGGCTTGGGTGGCGGGGGGGAGGGAGAAGTACGGCCGCCATGGGAGAGACCTGTCAAAGTGGGCCAATCTGGATGAAGTCCAGGGCCAAATTTTTGTCCCAGTCCAGCCCTGCCCCCTTCCTATGACTACAGCCCTGCATGAAGATGCTCTCTTATCCCTCACAGGCATGGAGGCTAAGCCTAATGGGAACTGTAGTTTCCATTATGCCGTGATGTAGCAAGAATGAATGCGCACCGCAAACCAGGAAGTCAGTGAGAATAACGATTCAGGAGTGCTGGAGGTGAATAAAAAAGCTTGATTTCAACAGGTATCAAACTAGTTATAATGCAGTGTTTCTCAATTCCAGTCCTCAGGCCCCCCCAACAGGTCAGGTTTTCAGGATTTCCCTCAGATAAAAAGGCTGTGGTGATTACTAAGGCAGTGAAACTGATCAAATCACCTGTGCAAAATAATGGAAAGCCTGAAAACCTGACCTGTTGGGGGGGCCTGAGGACTGGAATTGAGAAACACTGTTATAATGCAAAACATTACTTTTTACTTTATCAGCTACTGTCAGACTTTAATTTAAGAGGAAACTATTTTTGTCTTTACAACCCCTTTAACCCCCCTGGCGGTATTCCCGAGTCTGATTCGGGGTTAGATTTTTGTGCTAGAATCGGTAACCCCGAGTCAGACTCGGGCTCGCCTCGCTGGATCCACAGACAGTGTTTACTTACCTTGTCCCTGGATCCAGCGATGTCACCGCACTGTGTGAGCAAGCGGGACCTCGCTCGATTCACACAGCGTCCTCCTGTGCCGCCGATCTCCGTTCCCTGCGACGTTATGACGCACGGGAGCGGAGAACGGCGCCAAATTCAAAAACGTAAACAAACACATTACATACAGTATACTGTAATCTTATAGATTACAGTACTGTATGTAAAAAATACACACCCCCCTTGTCTCTAGTGGTCTGCCCAGTGCCCTACATGTACTTTTATATAATAAAAACTGTTCTTTCTGCCTGCAAACTGTAGATTGTCCATAGCAACCAAAAGTGTATTTTTATGTCAAAAATGGTTTTAGAGCAGCTAAAAAATAGCGATAATAAATTATAATCACTTGCAGAATTGTGCGATAGCGATTTGTGGGGAAATTCGTCATAAAAAAATAAAAGTAATGACAGCGACAATTCTGCAACTGAGCAAATTTCAGTGATTTTGAGTTTATTACATTATTGAATAATTTTTATTATAATTATATTATTATTTGTTATAATTATTTATAATTATTTATTATATTATAATTTATAATTTTGTTTTTTAAAAAAAAATCATACCCGGGATGCCTACTAGACTCTTGTTTGGTCAGATTTAAATGAGTTATTCCTAAGAATTGCAGGCCTACAGTATAAAACGCCAAATTTCCTTGCAAAAAAATTGTACCGCTTTTGGTACGTAATTCCAGACAGAATCATACCGCCAGGGAGGTTAAGGATACTGAGAGATTTAGTGTTAGGAATACAGAAAAGATTGGTAATAGGGTTAATTTTAGGGATACAGAGAGGAGGACACAGAGAGCATTAGTTTTAGGAATACAGAAAAGTCTGGTATTAGGGTTACGGAGGAGGTTAGTGTTAGAGATTCAGGGAGGGTTAGTGTTATGGTTAGTGTTAGTGATAGAGGAAGGGTTTGTTTTAGAGATACATGAAGGATTATTGTTAGGGGTACAGGAAACTCTGTGCTAAAACCAACAGCATCCATCTCCTTGCACAAACATCTAATGTATTGCTGTTTGATTCAGCAGTGTTGGCAGCAATTTATCCATGAAGATTAAATGATCATCCCTCCATTCTAAAGATTTTAGCTGAATTGGACAAATAATTGGGGTGCCTAGAGAACACTCAGATCCCCGCCAGCCCTGTTGGCAAAGAGATATCTGCAGAAATGTCTATAGACCAATGATATTATTACAGAGAAGCAACAATTCATTTGGCAAGTCCCCCACACTCGCAGATTAAATGTTTATGCAGAAGCTCCATCAATACTCCAATGTACAGTGGTTATTAGTTTAATGTAATATACTGATTGACTACTATTAATAAGCATGTCTCTTCTGAAATGTTGCACTGTAGAGGTGACTGATAATTAAATATAGAACATGTGCTGTAAATACAGATATGACCTCCATGAAAGGTTTGTGACTAATCTTGAATTTGTACTCTGTTTTTTGGGGGGGGGGGGATATCAGTCATTAAAGTACATTACTATTTACTTGTTCACGCGTTACTGTATTTTCATTTTCAGCAGTGTAGAGTAGCCAAAGCAAAGATTATTGGTAACTTGTTACTTTGGGCTACTCACGAAAGAGACCCTGTCATTCTCTAAAAATAGTAAATCAAAATGCAAGTACCCTGCCATATAAGAGACCTTATTCTCACTTCTGTAGTGACCTATGTCTCCTACCTTTCCCTCATTCCCTACAGCCTTAACCACTTACCCCCCGGACCATATTGCTGGTAAAAGACCAGAGTACTTTTTGCGATTCGGCACTGCGTCGCTTTAACTGACAATTGCGCGGTCGTGCGACGTGGCTCACAAACAAAATTGGCGTCCTTTTTTTCCCCACAAATAGAGCTTTCTTTTAGTGGTATTTGATCACCTCTGCAGTTTTTAGTTTTTGCGCTATAAACAAAAATAGAGCGACATTTTTGAAAAAAATTAATATTTTTTAACTTTTTGCTGTAATAAATATCCCCCAAAAATATATAAAAAAAAGATTTTTTTCCTTAGTTTAGGCCGATACGAATTCTTCTACATATTTTTCGTAAAAAAAAAATCACAATAAGCGTTTATTAATTGATTGGCGCAAAAGTTATAGCGTTTACAAAATAAGGGGTATTTTTATTAATATTTTTTTTTTACTAGTAATGGCGGCGATCAGCGAATTTTTTTCGGTACTGCGACATTATGGCGGACACTTCTGACACTTTTGACACATTTTTGGGACCATTGGCATTTTTATAGCGATCAGTGCTATAAAAATGCATTGGATTACTATAAAAATGCCACTGGTAGTGAAGGGGTTAACACTAGGGGGCGGGGAAGGGGTTAAGTATGTCCCTGGGTGTGTTCTTACGGGGGGGGGGGGTGGCCTCACTAGGGGAAATCACTGATCTTCTGTTCATACATTGTATGAACAGGGGATCAGCATTTCCCCCCCTGACAGGACCGGGAGCTGTAATGAGCGATCGCGTGTGCCCGGCAGCGATTGCGCCCGCCGGGCACTCGCACGGGAGTCGGGGGCGAACGGCGCACGCGCGCCCCGAGTTTCCTGCGAGAGAGCCGACGTAGAGCTACCGGCTATCGCGCAGGAGAGCCAACCTGCCGACGTAGAATGACGGCGGCAGGTCGGCAAGTAGTTAATAAGACTCTTTAGCACTTAACACTTCCAGGAGTGTAAGATGCCTTTGTCTCAGAGCCACACACTGCGGTTCCATCTTCCTTCCCTACATCACCGCTGAGTCCTGTTGAATTCAGAAGATGAAACCAGAGCATATGACCAGGTACAGAGACACCCAACACTTTCGTAAATGTTGAATGCTGAAGAGTTTTATTGAGATGGCAAAGATGGAATAGAGGGTAGCTAGATGACATGGGATATTGGCATGGGCGTCCGCTGAAATTTTATCAGGGAGGGGGCGCTAAGGCAGCGGCAATACACAGTCACATTTAACCCTTTCTTTAAGCGCTAGCAGGGGTTAAAAACGCCCCAGTGGCCGAATAGCGCAGCTAAAACAATGGCTTTTTAGCAGAGCCTTACCGATAACGCAGCCAGCTGGCAGTGTGAAATAGCTCTTGAGATAATTCAGCTTCACTCCATGCCCATATAAATATAGCCTAGAGAATGTACAGACCCCCTTTCAGCACAGATGGACCCCTCCTTCAGCACAGACGCCCCCCCCCCCCCTTCAGCACAGACCCCTCCATTCAGCACAGATGGACCCCCCTTCATAACAGACCCCCCCCATTCAGCACAGACCCCTCCATTCAGCACAGATGGACCCCCCTTCATAACAGACCCCCCCATTCTGCACAGACCCCTCCATTCAGTGAGACTCTTCAACACCTTCTCGATTTTCCAGGGGGGGTCAATTGCCCCCCCTGCCCTATGGAGCGGACGCCCATGGACATTGGTGAGGTAAGTATTAAAGCTTGTCTTGTTTTGTGGGTTAAACTGATGTAAAGTAAAACATTGTGCCAAGAATGACTTTTATAACAGATCAACAGGTGCTTTTTAAATATCAGTTGATTTAGTAAAACGGGAGTTTTTTTTTTTTTTTAATCAGCCCTCATGTGTATTTTCTGATTCATCTATAAAGTACATCCAATTGGCTACAAATGTTGCTCTAATTGAAGAATGGTTGTTTGTTTATAGGCCAGTCCTTGACCCTGAGCAATTTTCCCTGGCTGAGGCTGCTGGCGAGAAAGGTTGGTTGGCTAAGATGGATCTCCTAGTCAGTCACTAGTGTTTCCCTGATGACAGGCCAACCCTTAGGGCACCCCTTCACAGCCACAAAAACATAAAAGCTCACCAGATGCAATTGTGCATGTCTATTGAAGGACCTTTAATTATGAAGATTATACAGCAGCCAGGATGTACAAACAGTTACTGTGAAATGTTTGAATGCAGTTTAGGGCTCATCCACATAGGTGAGAAGAGAAATATGCTGCATTGAGATTCTTACTGTGTACATTTTATATGGACCTTAATGCAGCAGGAGTAGCATATGCTATGGGCCCTGTGGGCTGCGTTTTGGCTTGCATCGTTCAACTTCATAAAACATCTACCTCCGCATCTCAGTTTTGATCATATTTTAAGCATTTAAACATTTATGCCATTGACCTGGCCATGAGCTGCCTATGTAAACATATTGGAGTAGATCCACAAAAGAATTATGCTGGCTTATCTCTTGATACGCTGCGTAATTTCAAATTTTGCGCGTCGTATCTTTGTTTTGTATCCACAAAACAAGATAAGACGGCATCTCGGATAGATCCGACAGGCGTACGTCTTAGTACGCCGTCGGATCTAAGATGCAATTTTTTGGCGGCCGCTAGGTGGCGTTTCCGTCGAATTCCGCGTTGATTATGCAAATTAGCTAGTTACGGCGATCCACGAACGTACGTCCGGCCGGCGCATTTTTTTACGTCGTTTACGTTCGGCTTTTTCCGGCGTATAGTTAAAGCTACTGGGCCAGATTCAGAAAGAGATACGACGGCGTATCTCCTGATACGCCGTCGTATCTCTGAGTGCGCTCGGTCGTATCTATGCGCCTGATTCAGAGAATCAGTTACGCATAGATATCCCTAAGATCCGACAGGTGTAAGTGTTTTACACCGTCGTATCTAAGGCTGCATTTTCTGGCTGGCCGCTAGGTGGCGCTTCCGTTTGTTTACGCGAGGAATATGCAAATTACTATTTACGTCGATTCAGAAATGAACGACCGCCCGGCGCTTTATTTTTACGCCGTTTGCGTTTGGCTTTTTCCGGCGTAAAGTTACCCCTGCTATATGAGGGGTATGTGCGGCGTATCCTATGTTAGGTATGGCCGTCGTTCCCAAATTTTTACATCGTTTGCGTAAGTCGTTTGCGAATACGGCTGGACGTAATTTACGTTCACGTAGAAAGCAATGACGTTTTGCGGCGGATTTTCGAGCATGCGCACTGGGATGTTTTCACGAACGGCGCATGCGCCGTTAAAAAAAAACGTAAAATACGCTGGGTCAAGCAAAATTTGAATAAAACACGCCCCCCACATCCCCATTTGAATTAGGCGGGCTTACGCCGGCCCACATACGTTACGCTGCCGTAACTTAGGGCGCAAGTTCTATCTAGGATACGTTACGCCGGCCAGAGAGATACGCTCACGTATCTGAATCTATCTGAATCTAGCCGTCGTTCTCGCGTAGAAATTTGAAATTTTTACGTCGTTTGCGTAAGTCGTTCGCGAATAGGGATTTGCGTAGAATGACGTCACCGTTGGAAGCATTGGCTTGTTTCGGGTTAATTTCGAGCATGCGCACTGGGATACCCCCACGGACGGCGCATGCGCAGTTAAAAAAAAAACGTTGTTTACGTCGGGTCACGACGTATTTACATAAAACACTCCCCCATCACAGAGATTTGAATGCCGCGCCATTACCCTGCCAAAGATACACTACGCCGCCGTAACTTACAGCGCGGATTCTTTTTGAATTTGAAAAAAAAAAAGTATGTTACGGCGGCGTAGTGTATCTTAGATACGCTACGCTCGGCGCATAAATGGGCCGCTGTACGTGGATCTACCCCATTGTGTAGGCAGCATTGGTGGGACAGGTTCAGAACATCCTTGGCCTCTAGTCTTTCTAAATCAGTGGTCACAAAGTACCGGCCCGCGGGCCATTTGCGGCCCGCGGACCAGTTATAAATGGCCCGCAGGCAGGGCGGAAGTGGGGGGAGCAAAGAGTAAAAAAAAAAAAAAAAAAAAATGTTTTTTTTTTTTTTGTGAGCTGGTGCTATCTGGTGGTGAGCCATTGGTATTACAAGTTATTACCACCAGATGTGAGCTGGCGCCATCTGGTGGTGGCCGTTGGTATTACAAGTTAAGCATTACAAGTTAAACAGCAATTCTAATGTCATTTTACACTATTTTCACTGCCATCTTCTTCCCTCTAATTAGAACCCCCAAACATTATATATATATTTTTTATCCTAACACCCTAGAGAATAAAATGGCGATCGTTGCAATACTTTCTGTTACGCCGTATTTGCGCAGCGGTCTTACAAGCGCACTTTTTTGGGAAAAAATTACACTTTTTTTAATTAAAAAATAAGACAACAGTAAAGTTATCCCCATTTTTTTTAATATTATGAAAGATAATGTTACGCCGAGTAAATTCATACCCAACATGTCACGCTTCAAAATTGCGTCCGCTTGTGGAATGCCGACAAACTTTTTTACCCTTTAAAATCTTCATAGGCGACGTTTAAAAAAATCTACAGGTTGCATGTTTTGAGTTACAGAGGAGGTCTAGGGCTATTGCTCTTGCTCTACCAATCGCGGCGATACCTCACATGTGTGGTTTGAACACCGTTTACATATGCGGGCGCTGCTCGCGTATGTGTTCGCTTCTGCGCGCAAGCCCGTCGGGACGGGGTGCGTTTTCTGGCTCCTAACTTTTTTAGCTGGCTCCTAGATTCCAAGCAAATTTGTCAAACCCTGCCTTACACCAGTGCTGGTGGTAATAATGCGCTCGCTGACACCAGTGCTGGGGGTTAATAATGTGTTCGCTGACACCAGTACTGTTGTTTTTGAAGTTTGAAAGTTTGCATGCGGCCCCCCATGACACATGAAAACTTGTCTTGTGGCCCTCAGGTACCCTAAGGTGGTTGTAAACCATTAAATACACCCAGTGAAGTGACTGGCCTTTAGGTGATACACAAATCCTCCAACATAAGTTGTATCTGTCTATCTGCAGTTTTCTCTTCTATACATCCATTCAAGATCCAGAATTTATAAAGCTTGTCTGAGGCCCCGTACACACGACCGAGGAACTCGACGTGCCAAACACATCGAGTTCCTCGTCGAGTTCAGTGTGGAAGCCGCCGAGGAATAGAGAACATGTTCTCTTTTCGGCCCGACGAGTTCCTCGTCGGCTTCCTCGCTGAAAAGTGTACACACGACCGAGTTTCTCGCCAGAATCCAGCTCCGACCGAGTTTCTGGCTGAATTCTGCCGAGAAACTCGGTCGTGTGTACGGGGCCTCAGAGTTCAGAAAAAAGGGAGAGGAGAGCTGAAGTTACACTCTGCAGATCTCAGTGAGGAGAGATCTGAGAGTTGATTGGAGGGAAGGTACACACACCCCTGCACAAAGCACACAGGAACAAAACTGAGGCTGTCAATCTGCTGGAGATCACTCCCCTGTCACCATTTTTCTCTTGGTGTCAGGAAAACTTGTCAGAGGTGATTAATGCACATAGCAGAAGAACAAAGTAGATGACACATAATTACACTTAGGGGGAGATTTACTAAAACTGGAGAGTGCAAAATCTGGCTCAGCTCTGCATAGAAACCAATCAGCACCCAGGTTTTATTGTCGAACCTTGAATTAAACAAGCTGCAGTTAAAAGCTGATTGGCTACCATGCACTGCTGCACCAGATTCTGAGTACTCCAGTTTCAGTAAATCTCCCCCTCAGTGCCTTTAATCATGGGTGTCCGCTGAATTTTTTTGCGCTTCGTCAGCAGCCATACACAGTCGCATTTTACCCTTTCTTCGACCGCAAACGGGGGTTAAAAGCACGCCCCCCCCCCCCGTTAAAATGTAAAAACACCCCACTGTGCCCCCTGCATCTTTTAATATCTCTTTGTCACTATTGTGTACCCCCTCTCCACAACTGCACCTCTGGACCCCTTTACATTACACAGCACCCTGCATCACTGGACCCCTTTACATTACACAGCACCCCTTTTCCTTGACTGAAACATTACACTATATTGACAGTATATTTATTTCAGGTCTAAAAGAGGAACCTTTTGGAATGAGGGACAAATGGATTTTATTCCAGAAGAGGGACAGGCACTCTTAATAAGGGACAGCTAGAAACTATGCCGTAGGCTACAACTCTGTGTTGTGTTTGCTCTGCGTTTCCAGACTTGCTAAAAACACATCAGAAAATAGTCTAGTGTTACCTGTGGCAACAGATGTTGGAACAAACAATGCACAGGCCTGGTAAACAATATAAAACGGCGCTCCCCTCCCTCTGTCCTCTGGCGCTCATATCGTATGTCACGGAGCTGGGTCTGTGTGCAAGGTCCCGCCCCCCTAGTTCAGCTTGTGTGATAGGCGAAACACTAGAAGACTATCAGACGAGCCGAACTAGGGGGGCGGGACCTTGCACACAGACCCAGCTCCGTGACATACGATACGAGCGCCGGAGGACAGAAGGAGGGTAGCGCTGCAGTCGCCGCATAAATCGGCCCAAGGGCCAGTTCGGGCCTACTCCTGGCTCTCCCTGTCAATTCCAGGGTGGGGCAAATGACCCCCCTTGCCCTATGGAGGGGACGCCCATGTACACACTATGGCCCAGATTCTCGTAGAACGGAGTAAATCTACGGCGGCGTAATGTATCTCATTTACGTTACGCCGCCGCAAGTTTTACGGGCAAGTGCTTGATTCACAAAGCACTTGCCTGTAAAGTTGCAGCGGCGTAGCGTAAATCCCCCGGCGCAAGCCCGCCTAATTCAAATGATCCGGGTAGGGGGCGTGGATCATTTAAATTAGACGCGTTCCCGCGCCAAACGTACTGCGCATGCGCCGTCCCTAAAATTTCCCGACGTGCATTGCGCAAAATGACGTCGCAAGGACGTCATTGGTTTCGACGTGAACGTAAATGTCGTCCAGCACTATTCACGACTTACGCAAACAACCTACATTTTTAAATTTCGATGCGGGAACGACGGCCATACTTAACATTGGTTGCCCCTCATATAGCAGAGGCAACTTTACGCGTCGCAAATCTAACGTAAACGTTGTATCTTCACTGCGTCGACCGCGCGTACGTTCGGGAATTCGAGTATTTTGCTAATTTGCATACTCGATCGGGAAAACGACGGAGGCGACACCTAGCGGCGAAAAAAAAAATTGCATTCAAGATCCGACAGCGTAAGGCCCTGTACACACGCTCGAACATGTCCGATGAAAACGGTCCGCGGACCGTTTTCATCGGACATGTCTGCTAGGAGATTTTGGTCTGATGGTTGTACACACCATCAAACCAAAATCCCCGCGGACAGACAGCGCGGTGACGTGGCGGTGACGTTGACGCCGCCACGTCCACAAACCAGGCAGTAAAATGCTTCCACGCATGCGTCGAATCCATTTGGCGCATGCGGGAGATTTCGGTCCGCTGGTTAAGCGTACTAACCAGCGGACATGTCGGACGGACGGGTTTCCAGCAGATAAGTTTTAAAGCATGCTTTAAAATTTTTGTCTGCTGGAAACCTGTCTGCTAGACTGTCTGCGGACCAGTTTCAGCAGACATGTTCGATTGT